>NC_057802.1:466471940-466481647 GCF_018294505.1 Triticum aestivum | reverse complement strand
CCCGCCGGCGCGCCTCCCCTCCTCCTCCGGCCGCAGCCTGAGGCCCCGGCGCCTCCTCCCTCCGCCGGAGCCCGGCGCCTCCTCTTCCTCCACTCCGTCGCCGGAGCCCGAGCCTGAGCTCCTTCCTCGATCTGGATCCAGAAGATCGGACGAGGTTGACTTTTTCGGAAACCCTAAATTTCTCAGTCGTTGATATTTCACAGTATATGCCCCTGTTCCTCTTTGCATAACTCTCTGTGCATAGCTTCGTTTCGCGCGTGTAATATGTCAAATTGTTCGCCTCGTGATGCTCTACATTTTGTTCAATTGCACCATGTTCATTAGAGGTCATCTCGATGCCCAAATCTCTGTTGCAAGAGGGCTAGTTGCTGTTATCTGCTGGTTCTTAACAGAACTTGGAGATTTGTCATTTTTGTATCATTTAATCTGGGCATCTTATGGGCATGAGCTCTACATGTGTTCTGTTGTATGCCATGCTATCTTTCTAGTGGTGTATGACATGTATTTTTGTGATCTCTGTGGTGTCTAGCACAAGCATGCAAACTAGGCTCCATAATGTTTCTGATTTCAGGGACTTGGTGGTTTCTCCGAGTCTTTGTCTGCTGTTATTTTGTTGCCATGTAAACTTGATGCTACAGAGAGATCCATGCATATTTTGGAGATGTTAGGTAAGGATGTTTTGTATCTATAGTTGTAATTGATCCATTCCTACCCTTGTTTGCAATTATGGAGTGCCATAGCATGACTCAATCTTGCTCTACTTTTGCTATAAAATATTTCTGGCAGATTGTTTACGTGTTATTCAATTTTGCCAAGCTTATTGTAGTTGATCCATACATTCTATGCTCTTATTCTTGCCATGGATAGCTTCATAAACATGCCATCTTGCTGTAGGTATGCTAGTTTTGTTATGCGTTGCCTTGTAGTGAGTGCACTAAGCTCACAAAGAGGCCTTCATATTATTGTTTCTGCCATGCTCTGTTTTCTGCTAAGTCTGAAACCTGATAACGAAACTTGCTATGTTTACATGCTTGCCATCATATCTTCTGGTCCTTTTTTGCTTATGGTCAGTAAGGTACTTTTTTCATATGCATTTAGTAGAATACTTCCGTGCCTTGTTTTGCTATGTTAAGTTTATGTAGCATGTTGTTTCGTGCTCTGAACATTGCTACCTGATGCTGTTTTTTGCCATGTCCAGTTTTTCACCAAGTCTGTGATCCCGTTATCTTTTGCACTTTTGCCATGCTTGTTTGAGCTTCATATGGTTTGAACTAGCCGTAGCTCAGTGTTCATCTTTTGCCAAGCATCTCCTTTAGATTACTTTCATATACTTTGTTGCTATGTTGGAGTGCTGTAGCATTGTTGCTTGTTGCATTCTAAGCGCTATCATGCTGTTAATCACAGATTCGCGTCATTCTTGTTTTGCTTGCCATTTGCAAACCGTGCATCCGTTTCCGGTGAACTTTATATCGATTTCGACCGAAATCATCTCATCTTTCCAGTGGCATACTTGGTTTGCCAAGTTACTGCCTTGTTCATCATTTTCCTCCCGGAGCACGCATATGCATCGCATATCATACATGTTTCGCATCATGTTGCTTGTGCATTTCTCGTGATTGATTGTTGTTCCGTTTGCTTGTGTTCTTGTCTTGGGTAGAGCCGGGAGACGAGTTCGTGAACGAGGAACCTGTTGAGTACGCTTACGAGGATCAAGCTTTCGACAACTCTGAGAACCTTGCAGGCAAGATGACCACCCCTCGAAATCACTTCTATCTTTGCTTTGCTAGTTGTTCGCTCTATTGCCATGCTACGCTACCTATCACTTGCTATATCATGTCTCCCATATTGCCATGTCAGCCTCTAACCATCCTTTCCTAGCAAACCGTTGTTTGGCTAAGTTACCGCTTTTGCTCAGCCCTTCTTATAGCGTTGCTAGTTGCAGGTGAAGTTGAAGTTGTTCCATGTTGGAACATGGATATGTTGGGATATCACAATATCCCTTATTTAATTAATGCATCTATATTTGGTAAAGGGTGGAAGGCTCGGCCTTATGCCCGGTGTTTTGTTCCACTCTTGCCGCCCTAGTTTCTGTTATAGCGGGATTATGTTCCTTGAGTTTGCGTTCCTTACGCGGTAGGGTGATTTATGGGACCCCCTTGACAGTTCACCTTGAATAAAACTTCTCCAGCAAGGCCCAACCTTGGCTTTACCATTTGCCAGCTAAGCCTTTTCCCCGGGGTTTTCTAGAGCCCGAGGGTCATCTTTATTTTTAACCCCCGGGCCAGTGTTCCTCTGAGTGCTGGTCCAAACTAGAGCCCTTTGCAGCGCCACCTTGGGGAAACTCGAGGATTGGTTTTAGTTGTACGGACTGCTCATCCGGTGTGCCCTGAGAACGAGATATGTGCAGCTCCTATCGGGATTTGTCGGCACATTCGGGCGGCTTTGCTGGTCTTGTTTTACCATTGTCGAAATGTCTTGTAAACCGGGATTCCGAGACTGATCGGGGTCTTTCCGGGAGAAGGTTTATCCTTCGTTGACCATGAGAGCTTATGATGGGCTAAGTTGGGACACCCCTGCAGGGTATTATCTTTCGAAAGCCGTGCTCGCGGTTATGAGGCAGATGGGAATTTGTTAATGTCCGGTTGTAGAGAACTTGTCACTTGACCCAGTTAAATTACATCAACTGCGTGTGTAGCCGTGATGGTCTCTTCTCGGTGGAGTCCGGGAAGTGAACACGGTTTGAGTTATGTATGACGTAAGTAGGAGTTCAGGATCACTTCTTGGTCATTGTTAGATGACGACCGTTCCGTTGCTTCTCTTCTCGCTCTCATTTGCGCAAGTTAGCCACCATATATGCTTATTGCCGATGCAGCTCCACCTCATTACACCTTCTTTTCCTATAAGCTTAAATAGTCTTGATCTCGCGGGTGTGAGATTTCTGAGTCCTCGTGACTCACAGATTCTACCAAAACAGTTGCAGGTGCCGACGATGCCAGTGCAGATGATGGGGTCGATCTCAAGTGGGAGTTCGACGAGGAACGTGGTCGTTACTATGTGTCTTTTCCTGATGATCAGTAGTGGAGCCCAGTTGGGACGATCGGGGATCTAGCATTTGGGGTTATCTTATTTTCATCTGGATTTTGGCCGTAGTCGGTCTATATGTTTGTATTTTGGATGATGTATGAATTATATTTATGTATTGTGTGAAGTGGCGATTGTAAGCCAACTCTTTATCCCATTCTTGTTCATTACATGGGATTGTGTGAAGATGACCCTTTTTGCGACAAAACCACTATGCGGTTATGCCTCTAAGTCGTGCCTCGACACGTGGGAGATATAGCCGCATCGTGGGCGTTAGAAGTTGGTAATCAGAGCCATCCCCGACTGAGGAGCCCCTGCTTGATCGAATCGCTGGCGTTGTTGAGTCTGGAACAAAAATGTTTGAGTCTTAGGATTATATATAGCGGAGAGTAGGATTCTTTTTACTCCTCAGTCCCTTCGTCGCTCTGGTGAGGTCTCCTGACGTAGAAGTTTTGACTATTCTCTCCTCAAAATTTCACTAATTTTTTTTAGGATCACGCGGGTATCCTGGAATCGTTCCGATGGATTTGTGACGAGAACATTGTTCTTGGTGCCTCCTGACATTTAGGGGTTGTGGCAGTGTCCCGGGGAGTTGAGCTCCGAGGTGTTGTCGTCACCATTTTATCGTTGCAGTTCTGGAATACCTGAGTTTCACCGACATCGAAATCTCTTTTATGCAGTTGTTGGTGAGATCACCTCGACGCCACCCAGTACTGGGGCGGGAGTTCGGGAGTATTTCCATAACTTGTATAACGGATGCTTTTCGAAGGTTGAGGTAAACGATTTCAGAAGGTTTCTTGGTTATGTGTTGACGGATGGATACAGCTGGATCTAGGGATTGCTAGTTTGGGTGATATATTTTGTGTCCCCTGTATCCCCAACACCAGATTGCATAACCAGAAAGTTTCGGGAGTTTATAAGTGGGAATTCAAGTAGCCTTAGGATATCTTTCCGACAAACACATGGTATGAGATTGGGGTTCAACGTCTAGTGGTCCGCCTGTACACGGTTGGTTTTACAGTGGTCTCGTAGTGTCTTAAAGCGTCCTTGACTATGCCGACTCGGGGACGCTTCGTATGTCATGTGCACAGCCTTGTACATGATGGTGCTGTACGATCGAGCTCGTGTGGGCCCCACCACGAAAACTTCGGACGAAATCTCTATCATATGTTTGTTCCGGCTTATTCTGCAAGCCAATACTTTGTTTTGTTTTCAATTGTGGTATTCAAGTTGCTTCGTAGTCAGATGTTGATTCCATATCTTTTCTAAGTGGCTTCTCAACTTATGGAAGTGTGATGATTTACTATGGAATTCATTCGTTCATCTTCGTTCGAATGTTTATTGTGAAGACTATATGTTGCAATTTCTATCCGTTGATTCTACTTATCTATTTGTCTATCAAGATGCTAACGGATGTCACCCTCTTCAGGATGGCTCCGCCAACGCGTCAGAATCCGGATCGCAATGAAGGGAGTCAAGCGAACCCCCCGCCACCACCTCCGCCTCCGGAGGCATGGCAAGCTACCATGGCAGCCACCAACGCCAATGCTCAGATGATTCTGCAACTCTTGCAAGAACGCACCCAAGGGCAAGGCAATCAAGGCAATCAAGGTCAAGGCTACAATCAGCCTCACTTCGCTACACTCAACCAGTTTCTCGCAAATCAGCCCAAGTCTTTCAGCTACTGTGCCGAGGCCACGGATGCCGATGATTGGCTCATGGACGTCAACAAGCATTTTGAATGTAGCAATGTCAGGCCTGAGGACTATGTCAAGTTCGCTTCTTTTCAGCTCAAGGACCAAGCTGCTGATTGGTTTCAGCAATACAAAGATTCCAGAGGAGGTCGTGTGATCACTTGGACTGACTTCTGTCAGGATTTCAAAGCGCACCACATTCCACAAAGTGTTGTTGAGAGCAAGCGTGAGGAGTTCCGCAATCTCAAGCAAGGCAACATGTCCGTGTATCAATACAACATCCAGTTTCAGAAACATGCTCGCTTTGCTAAACAAGACATTCCTGATGAAAAGAGCATGATCTATCACTTCAGAGGTGGCCTTAAAGAGGATTTGCAGTTAGCTCTCGTTCTTGTTGAGCCTACTCAGTTTGATCAATTCTATAACATGGCACTAAAGCAAGAGGCTGCTCAGCTCAAGTGTGAGGCTTCTAAGAAGAGAGTCAGAGACGCAGTTCAGTCTTCTTCTTCCTCACTTGTGGCAGCTAAGCAACAGAAGTTCTGGTTGCCTCCTCCTCCTCCGTTTCGTCAGCCTTACCAGCAGAAGAAGAAAGGTGGCCATGGTTCTTCCAACTCTTCCAACTCTGGCTATCAGAACAAGTCTCAGAATCAAGCTCCAAAGTCCAATGCTCCTTATCACCGTCCACTCCCAGAGGTGACTTGCAACAAGTGTCAGCGAAAAGGTCACTATGCTAACAAGTGCTTCAACCAAAGGCGTCTTCGTCCTCCACCTCCTGTTAGATCTTCCAGCAATGCAGTGGTCAAGCATAATCCAAAGTCTGCAAAGGTGAACATGATGAATGCAGCTCAAGCGGAGGAATCTATTGATGTGATAATGGGTAATCTTCCTGTTAATGCTATTCCTGCAAAAGTTCTTTTTGATACTGGTGCATCGCATTCTTTCATTTCTAGACCTTTTGTGGCTATGCATGATCTGGTTACTGAAGTATTGCCGAGTCCTCTGTCTATTGTTTCTCCGGCTCGACAACTGACTTCTCGAGCATTCGTTCGGGATTCCGCAATCAAGATGGGCGACTATGAATTTCTGTCTTCTCCAATTGTTCTTGGTGACTCGGATATTGATCTTATTCTCGGGATGGACTGGCTTTCTAAGCACAAGGCTCCACTTGATTGTGCTGCCAGGGAAATTCAATTGACACACTCTTCTGAGGATGTGATTATTTATGCCGCTCATGATGAAACCATTTGGTTGTTTTCTCTCAATGAGAAAGGCGAATTGAATGCCATCTCTCAGATTCCAGTCGTTTGTGAGTATCAAGATGTCTTTCCAGAAGGGCTTCCGGGTATGCCTCCTCATCGGCCAGTTGAGTTCGTTATCGAACTAGAGCCTGGCACTGAACCCGTTTGCAAGCGTCCATACAAGCTTGGACCCAACGAGCTGAAGGAATTGAAGAAACAACTCGATGAACAAGATCGTCTGGGTTTGATCAGACCGAGTTCATCTCCATGGGGTTGTGGTGTTCTTTTTGTCAAGAAGAAGGATGGCACAGACCGACTTTGTGTTGACTACCGTCCATTGAACAAGAAGACAATCAAGAACAAGTACCCACTTCCAAACATCAATGAGTTATTCGAGCAACTCAAAGGTGCTAAAGTATTCTCCAAGCTTGACCTTTGTATGGGTTATCATCAGATTCACATTCGTGAAGAAGATATTCCCAAGATAGCATTCAGAACAAGCTTTGGTTCTTATGAATATACTGTCGTGTCTTTCGGCCTTGTCAATGCTCCTCCAGTATTCTCTCGGATGATGAATTTCATCTTCAACCCCTATACCAATGAATTCGTTCTGGTGTATCTCGATGATATCTTGGTCTTCTCCAAGAATTAGAAGGATCATGCCAAACATTTGCGATTGGTGCTCGACAAGCTCAGAGAGTATCAATTTTATGCGAAGTTCTCCAAATGTGAGTTTTGGCTCGATGAAGTTCTTTTCCTTGGTCACATCATCTCTGCCAAGGGCATCGCTGTTAACCCCGAGAAGGTGTCCGCAATTGTGAATTGGGAACCTCCTCAGAATGTCAAGCAGCTCCGCAGTTTTCTTGGTCTTGCAAGCTATTGCCGAAGATTCGTTGAGAATTTCTCCAAGATTCCAAAGTCTCTTTCCAACCTCCTTCAGAAGCATGTGAAGTATGTCTGGTCTCCTGAGTGTGACGTTGCTTTCAACACTCTCAAAGAGAAACTAGTCACAGCTCCTGTCTTAACTCCTCCTGATGAATCCAAGCCATTTGAAGTTTTCTGTGATGCTTCTCTCCAAGGTCTCGGTGCTGTGTTAATGCAAGAGAAGAAAGTTGTGGCCTATACCTCTCGTCAGTTGAAGCCCAATGAGAAGAACTACCCCACTCACGATCTTGAGTTGGCGGCAGTTGTCCATGCATTCATAACATGGAGACATCTCTTGTTGGGAAGACAAGTGGACATTTTCACCGATCACAAGAGTCTCAAGTACATCTTCACTCAGCCCAACCTCAACCTCAGGCAGACTTGATGGGTCGAGATGATTCAAGAGTACAATCCGAGTATCGAATATACTCCAAGCAAAGCAAATGTCATTGCAGATGCTTTAAGCAGGAAGGCTTATTGCAACAGCTTAATTCTCAAGCCATTCCAACCGGATCTTTGTGAAGCTTTCCGCAAGCTGAATCTCCAAGTTGTTCCTCAAGGCTTCCTTGCCAACCTCATAGTCTTTCCTACTTTGGAAGATCAAATTCGTGAGGCACAACTTCTTGATGCCATGGTGAAGAAGGTGAAACGTGGTATCGACAAGGGGCTTTCCAAATACAAGTGCTATCGCATTGATGACAGAGACACTTTGTTCTTCGAGGACCGGATTGTGGTTCCTAAAGGTGATCTAAGGAAAGTCATTATGAACGAGGCGCACAATTCTCTTCTTTCCATTCATCCTGGAAGTACGAAGATGTACCATGACCTCAAGCAGTCGTATTGGTGGACTCGAATGAAGCGAGAAATTGCTCAATTTGTAAATGAATGTGATGTCTGTCGAAGAGTGAAAGCAGAACACCAACGACCAGCTGGTCTCCTCCAACCTCTTGCTATCCCAGAATGGAAGTTTGATCATATCGAAATGGACTTCGTGACTGGTTTTCCAAAGTCCAAGCGCGAAAATGATGCCATCTTCGTTGTCATTGACAAGCATTCTAAAGTGGCTCATTTCCTTCCAATCAAAGAATCAATCACAGCAGCCCAGTTGGCAGAGCTATACACCTCCAAAATTGTCTCCTTGCACGGCATTCCACAATTGATTTCTTCGGATCGTGGAAGCATCTTCACCTATAAGTTCTGGGACTCCTTCCAGAAGGCCATGGGCACAAACATTCACTTCAGCACAGCTTTCCATCCTCAAACTAGTGGCCAAGTCGAGCGAGTCAATCAAATTCTTGAAGATATGCTCAGGGCTTGTGTCATTTCCTTTGGCATGAAATGGGAAGATTGTCTTCCATATGCTGAATTTTCCTACAACAACAGTTTCCAAGCGAGTTCGGGCAAGGCCCCATTCGAGATTCTCTATGGCAGGAAGTGCCGTACTCCTCTCAATTGGTCAGAGACTGGTGAACGCCAACTTCTTGGCAATGACTTAATCACTGAAGCTGAAGAAATGTGTAAAGTCATCCGTGAAAATCTCAAAGCCGCGCAATCGCGCCAGAAGAGTTACTATGATTGTAAGCACCGTGACATGGCTTTCGAGATCGGAGACCATGTCTACCTCCACGTCTCTCCAATGAAAGGTACTCGTTGCTTCGGTATCAAAGGGAAGCTTGCCCCTAGATACGTGGGTCCTTTCAATATCATTGGCAAAAGAGGCGACCTCGCCTATCAACTTGAGTTTCCTTCCAACTTCGCGAACGTGCACGATGTGTTCCACGTGTCACAGCTCCGCAAGTGCTTCAAGACGCCTGAGCGCACTATCAACTTCGAAGAGATTGACCTCCAAGAAGATTTGTCTTATCATGAGCACCCCATTGCTATTCTTGAAGAAACTGAGCGCAAGACTCGCAACAAGTCAATCAAATTCCTGAAAGTGAAGTGGTCGCACCATTCCGACCGGGAAGCCACCTGGGAACGCGAGGACCATCTCCGTTCCGAATATCAAGAGTTCTTTCAGTCCTAGATCTCGGGACGAGATCCTCTCATAGTGGTGGAGTGTTGTAACACCCCGCATGTAACTTTCCATATTTGTAACTCCAACTCTTGCCATTTTCGGCTATGTGTTATGATATTCCCTCCGTGGTCGGGTTTTGTCTTTCGTTTTGTATTTTGTTCATGTCATGCATTTCATATCATGTCATCATGTGCATTGCATTTGCATACGTGTTCGTCTCATGCATCCGAGCATTTTCCCCGTTGTCCGTTTTGCAATCCGGCGCTCCTATCTCCCCCGGTGCACCCCTTTCATTTTCTTTCGTGAGCGCGTGTCTAATGTTCTCGGAATGGACCGAGCATTGTCAAGTGGCCTTGGTATACCACCGGTCAAGTTTCGTTCCATTTGGAGGTCGTTTGGTACTCCAACGGTTAACCGGGCATCCGCAAAGTCCATTTGTGTGTTGCAGCAAAACCCCCCTAAAACCAGCCCAAAACCCACCAAACTCTCTTCCATGCTGTAGGTCGTTCGATCACGATCGTGTGGGCGAAAACCGCACCTCATTTGGAGCCTCCTAGCTCCCTCTACCTATAAATATGTGAGACCCCCGAGATTTTCGCGCAGTCCAACCCTAGCTCCGTTCCCTCTCCGCCGCCGGACACGTCCGGACCGGACCGGGCGCATCCGCCGCCGCGCCCCGATGAATCAGAAGCCGCCATGTCGCCCGCCGGATCTCCCACCGCCGCCGGCCCGCGAAGCCTGCCGCGAGCCCAC
>NC_057802.1:466428393-466471583 GCF_018294505.1 Triticum aestivum | reverse complement strand
CCGGCGACCGCCGCCCGCCGGCGCGCCTCCCCTCCTCCTCCGGCCGCAGCCCGAGGCCCCGGCGCCTCCTCCCTCCGTAGGAGCCCGGCGCCTCCTCTTCCTCCACTCCGTCGCCGGAGCCCGAGCCCGAGCTCCTTCCTCGATCTGGATCCAAAAGATCGGACGAGGTTGACTTTTTCCGAAACCCTAAATTTCTCTGTGTCATTCATATTTCACAGTATATGCCCCTGTTCCTCTTTGCATAACTCTCTGTGCATAGCTCCGTTTCGCGCGTGTAATATGTCAAATTGTTCGTCTCATGATGCTCTACATTTTGTTAAATTTCACCATGTTCATTAGAGGTCATCTCGATGCCCAAATCTCTGTTGCAAGAGGGCTAGTTGCTGTTATCTGCTGGTACTTAACAGAACTTGGAGATTTGTCATTTTTGTATCATTTAATCTGGGCATCTTATGGGCATGAGCTCTACATGTGTTTTGTTGTATGCCATGCTATCTTTCCAGTGGTGTATTCCATGTATTTTGTGATCTCTGTGGTGTCTAGCACAAGCATGCAAACTAGGCTCCGTAATGTTTCTGATTTCAGGGACTTGGTGGTTTCTCCGAGTCTTTGTCTGCTGTTATTTTGTTGCCATGTAAACTTGATGCTATAGAGAGATCCATGCATATTTTGGAGATGTTCTGTAAGGATGTTTTGTAGCTATAGTTGTAATTGATCCATTCCTACCCTTGTTTGCAATTATGGAGTGCCATAGCATGACTCAATCTTGCTCTACTTTTGCTATAAAATATTTCTGGCAGATTGTTTACGTGTTATTCAATTTTGCCAAGCTTATTGTAGTTGATCCATACATTCTATGCTCTTATTCTTGCCATGGATAGCTTAATAAACATGCCATCTTGCTGTAGGTATGCTAGTTTTATCATGCATTGCCTTGTGGTGAGTGCACCAAGCTCACAGAGAGGCCTTCAGTAAGGATGTTTTGTAGATATTGTTGTAATTGATCAATTCCTGCCCTTGTTTGCAATTATGGAGTTCCATCGCATGACTTAATATTGCTCTACTTTTGCTATAAATTATTTCTGGCAGATTGTTTACGTGTTATTCAATTTTGCCAAACTTGTTGTAGTTGACCCAGACATGCTATGTATTTGCTCTTGCCATGGATAGCTTCATAAACATGCCAGCTTGCTGTAGGTATGCTTGTTTTGTCATGCATTGCTTTGTGGTGAGTGCATCAAGCTCACCAACATGCCTTCATTTTATTGTTTCTGCCATGCTCTGTTTTCTGCCAAGTCTGAAACCTGATAACGAAACTTTCTATGTTTACATGCTTGCCATCAGATCTTCTGGTCCTTTTTGGCTTATGGTCAGTAAGGGACTTTTGTCATATGCATTTGGTAGAATACTTCCATGCCTTGTTTTGCTATGTTAAGTTCCTGTAGCATGTTCATTTCGTGCTCTGAACATGTCCAGTTTTTCACCGTCTGTGATCCCGTTATCTTTTGCACTTTTGCCATGCTTGTTTGAGCTTGATATGGTTTGAACTAGCCGTAGCTCAGTGTTCATATTTTGCCAAGCATCTCCTGTAGATTACTTTCATATGCTTTGTTGCTATGTTGGAGTGCTGTAGCATTGTTGCTTGTTGCATTCTAAGCGCTATCATGCTGTTAATCACAGATTCGCGTCATTCTTGTTTTGCTTGCCATTTGCAAACCGTGCATCCGTTTCCGGTGAACTTTATATCGATTTTGACCGAAATCATCTCATCTTTCCAGTGGCATACTTGGTTTTCCATGTTACTGCCTTGTTCATCATTTTCCTCCCGGAGCACGCATCTGCATCGCATATCATATCTCGCATATCATACATGTTTCGCATCATGTTGCTTGTGCATTTCTCGTGATTGATTCTGGTTCTGTTTGCTTGTGTTCTTCTCTTGGGTAGAGCCGGGAGACGAGTTTGTGAACGAGGAACCTGTTGAGTACACTTACAAGGATCAAGCTTTCGACAACTCTGAGAACCTTGCAGGCAAGATGACCACCCCTCGAAATCACTTCTATCTTTGCTTTGCTAGTTGTTCGCTCTATTGCCATGCTACGCTACCTATAACTTGCTATATCATGTCTCCCATATTGCCATGTCAGCCTCTAACCATCCTTCCCTAGCAAACCGTTGTTTGGCTAAGTTACCGCTTTTGCTCAGCCCTTCTTATAGCGTTGCTAGTTGCAGGTGAAGTTGAAGTTGTTCCATGTTGGAACATGGATATGTTGGGATATCACAATATCTCTTATTTAATTAATGCATCTATATTTGGTAAAGGGTGGAAGGCTCGGCCTTATGCCCGGTGTTTTGTTCCACTCTTGCCGCCCTAGTTTCTGTTATACCGGGATTATGTTCCTTGAGTTTGCATTCCTTACGCGGTCGGGTGATTTATGGGACCCCCTTGACAGTTCGCCTTGAATAAAACTTCTCCAGCAAGGCCCAACCTTGGCTTTACCATTTGCCACCTAAGCCTTTTCCCCCGGGTTTTTTAGAGCCCGAGGGTCATCTTTATTTTTAACCCCCGGGCCAGTGTTCCTCTGAGTGATGGTCCAAACTAGAGCCCTTTGCAGCGCCACCTTGGGGAAACTCGAGGATTGGTTTTAGTTGTACGGACAGCTCATCCGGTGTGCCCTGAGAACGAGATATGTGCAGCTCCTATCGGGATTTGTCGGCACATTCGGGCGGCTTTGCGGGTCTTGTTTTACCATTGTTGAAATGTCTTGTAAACCGGGATTCCGAGACTGATCGGGTCTTTCCGGGAGAAGGTTTATCCTTCGTTGACCGTGAGAGCTTATGATGGGCTAAGTTGGGACACCCCTGCAGGGTATTATCTTTCGAAAGCCGTGCCCGCGGTTATGAGGCAGATGGGAATTTGTTAATGTCCGGTTGTAGAGAACTTGTCACTTGACCCAGTTAAATTACATCAACTGCGTGTGTAGCCGTGATGGTCTCTTCTCGGCGGAGTCCGGGAAGTGAACACGGTTTGAGTTATGTATGACGTAAGTAGGAGTTCAGGTTCACTTCTTGGTCACTTCTAGATGACGACCGTTCCGTTGCTTCTCTTCTCGCTCTCATTTGCGCAAGTTAGCCACCATATATGCTTATTGCCACTGCAGCTCCACCTCATTACACCTTCTTTTCCTATAAGCTTAAATAGTCTTGATCTCGCGGGTGTGAGATTGCTGAGTCCTCGCGACTCACAGATTCTACCAAAACAGTTGCAGGTGCCGGCGATGCCAGTGCAGATGATGGGGTCGATCTCAAGTGGGAGTTCGACGAGGAACGTGGTCGTTACTATGTGTCTTTTCCTGATGATCAGTAGTGGAGCCTAGTTGGGATGATCGGGGATCTAGCATTTGGGGTTATCTTATTTTCATCTGGATTTTGGCCGTAGTCGGTCTATATGTTTGTATTTTGGATGATGTATGAATTATAATTATGTATTGTGTGAAGTGGCGATTGTAAGCCAACTCTTTATCCCATTCTTGTTCATTACATGGGATTGTGTGAAGATGACCCTTCTTGTGACAAAACCACTATGCGGTTGTGCCTCTAAGTCGTGCCTCGACACGTGGGAGATATAGCTGCATCGTGGGCGTTACACCAGCCCCCTGCCGAGAAGTGGTGCGCCGCTTGATACCCGCCCGCAGCCCCCGAGGCGATGGACGAGATGGGCAGTGCGTTCGAGTTCGAGCGCGGGCGGAGCGTCGTTCGTCACGAGCTTTTCCAGGAGGCGATGGGCGCGATGAGCCGGCTTGGTGAAGAACTCGCAGGTGTCGACTCGCACCTTGAGGCTGAAGGTCTCTGGTTGGTGGAGGAACGGCGTCAGCTGAGGGTGGCTATCAACCTCGGCCGCTACCAGCGTGATCTTGACAATGCGAAGGCTGAGGCGTCCCTCAAAGTTTCCCGCGAGGCTTGCTCCCGAGCCTTGGAGGAGGCTCATGAGGCTGACCGCCGTCGCGAGGCGAAGCGCGCGTGGGAGCTCCACGTCTGGAGCGCGTCCCTAGAGCAGCAGGTGGAGGCGCGCAGAGCCGCCCTTGCGTCACTGAGGGGGACGCCTGCCGAGGAGGAAGAGGTCCAGAAGCGCGAGGAGGCGTTGGCGCTGGAGGCCGTGGAGCGCAGCCTCGAGCTTGAGAAATTGGAGACGAGGGAGCGTCAAGTTACCGAAACAGAAGATGCCATCGGGGTTCGCGAGGCCAGCTTCCAGGAGGAGGTTGACCGTCGGGTGGCCGAGGTTCGCGCAGACCTGGAGGAAAGGTATGGCTTGAAGTTGAAGCTCGCAGGTATGGAGGGTGCAGGCAGGGCTGCTTCCCTCAGGCCCAGGTTGGACGAGGCTGAGAGGCGTGCGGAGGCCACGGCTGCCGCCCTGGTCATGTCGTAGGCGGACATGGCCTCCGCCCGCGCTGAGCTGCTTTCTCTTCGGGAACGGGTTGATGACGCCGAGGCCGTCGCACGGCAAAACAGGGAGGAGGTGCTCCAACGCCGGACGCTGGAGCGCGATCATGCCCCCATGCTTCAGGATCTCCGGAACAGGGCCAATACTGCCGTGGGCTACATCTGCGACGAGAATGCACCTGCCCCCCACTCGAATGACTATGCCAGCCACTTGACCTTCTTCACCGACGTGGTGACGCACCTGGAAACCCGGTCTGACGGGGCTCACCGGCTCATGGAGGAGAGGAGTAGGAGCCTGCTCGGGCGCGCGTTCTCCCGTGTCTTCAGCCACCTCAGGAACACCTTCCCAGACATCGACTTCGACGCCGCCATTACCCCCGTACCGCAGGCCGTCCGGGGCGACCTGGCGCGGTGGGTGGAGGACAACGTGGACACGCTGGTCAGAGCCTTTGCCTCTGATGACGACGCGGTGGTGGTCGCCGCAGACGAAGGCGACGTGGTTGATGATGGCGACGGGGGCGCCGGAGGCGGCGACGGTGCCGGCGAAGATGATGACGGCGCGAGTGACACGTCCGAGGGCGATGTAGCGAGTGACATATCTGGTTGATCCCATGTCCTCCTGTCGTTTTACCCTGTACGTAAAAACTCAGGCGTGGCCCTTGGAAAACTTGTAAGAGCAATTTGGGAGGGGGAGCCCCTCATGTAAGCAAGTTGCAGCCTTTACTTTCCTACGCGGTATTGAATTTGTGCCCTCGTGAACTCATGAGTCCAGGGGCGAGTTTCCCGTTGTGGTTTACCTTAGTCAGCGCCAGCCTCGAACTGGGTCACGAGGCTACGAGTTTTTGAGAATCCTGCGGAGCTTGTCGACCCGTCAGAAGGGGCCCCGCAGGAGGCATGCGCCAGTTGCAGCGTTAGCGCGCGCTCGGCGTGAGTGTGCTTCGCACAGTCCCGCTCGCGAGGGGCTCGTGAGGGGAAGGCGACGGACATGAGTCCCAGACAAAACGAAATCCAGAAAGCAAGAAACTGCTCGAAGGAGAAGAGGCACCCCCCGCGCGCATCGACAAAAACTCGGCTTCAACTTAAATCCAGGTCTAGAAAGCAAAGCTACAGAAAGAGAGATCCAAAGAAAATGGCCACGTCCGGCACCTAGTCTAGTCTTTTGGTCTTCAAGTCTTCTCACCAACGCGGAGCTAAGTGCTGCCACTAGGTGTGGGAGGGAGCCCCAGGGCCTGAGGCCGGCACCCCTGAGATTCCAAGGCGTGTACAGCCCGAACTCATTATTACGTGAGAGTGTCACGGGCGGCGAGCTTCACAGGCACTGGGCCTTCTTCACAGGTACCGGCCTTGCTTCATATCGCCAGGTGAGGGCCCCGCCTTGCGCCACCCTCGACCACCTTTGAGCCGACCGGCTACCAGGACGACACAAAGGGGGAAAAGGGGACGCCAGCGGTGCCCTCGGCGACCACGGGTCCTCTGCCGGGGGAAGGCTCGCCGGCACCTCCCGACAGAGGGCCTACCTCCGGGTGTCCCCTGGCTTCGCGCGTCGTGGGGAGGGGCCTGGCTCCCGACCCCTCTCCTGCAGCCCCCAATGCGATGCCCCTATTGGCAGGGAGGCCGCCGAGCTGGGGCCGCCAGCCGTTGCGGTGATCTGTTCCTCCTGCGACTCATGGTTAGCGTAAGCTTGCTCCTGAGGGATTAGGGGTACCCTGTAGTTGTCGTTGCACACGCGGTCATGGTGGTTCCCCGGCGGCTCCTAGAAGGCCTCAACTCCCAGCGTCTCTTCTTCCCAACCTTGTCCAATGAACGAGCCAGGATCGTCCTCCTGTGCGTAATCCTGGTCCATCATGCGGGGCACGTAGGCTTCCGGGGCCGTCACCCCGAACACCTCGCCGTAGTGCCCCACACTCCATGTTGCCCGGCCCAGCCTGGCGTCCTGAGGATGATAACGCGGCATCCCACTTGGGCCACGGGAGGCGACGCTTGTGCTCATGCTTGTCGCGGGCGGTATGGGGGCAGCATAGCCCCCGGTGCCGCCGGCCGTGCTGGTGTTGACGAAGCCCCCCGGCACACCTGATGGCGTGTGGTTGCGGCGGGGCCCGTCGTGAGGCCCTGTAGTGGCCTGAGGAGGAAGCTGATGACAGAAGGGTGGTGCTCCCGACGCCGCTGCATCCAGCAGCTCGGCAACGCGTTCCAGCAGTGCGTCCCGGCCGCTCTCCATCAACCGGCACCGCAGCAGCTCTCGCGCCACCGTGAGCGCTGGTCGCATGTTTGCCTGCTCCCGCCGCGAATGCGGCGCCGTCGCTGCGGCGTGGCTTGCTGCCCTTGCAGCGGCTCGCACTTGCCGCGGGGTGAGGGTGGACGACGCTTGGCCGCGCCGTCCGCGCCCCGCAGCGTTGGACGGTGCTCGCGCCGCCCGGAGCGCGGGGTCGAGGGCTTCATGGGCAGGTGGCGCCGCCCGGGCCGGCCAGTCTGCCCAGCGGTCGGAGTCAGCCCTTGGGTCGCCGGACATCGTGGCCGCGGAGCGTCGGCAAGTCGATTGGCGGAGAAGAAGCTCCGTCGCACCCCTACCTGGCGCGCCAAATGTCGGATGTGGGGTTCCGGCAAAACCCTTAAGGTTCGAACTCTGGGGTGCGCGCGAAGTCTTTCCCTCCTACAGATCCATGCCCTAGCTCACTAAGATCTCGCGGACGAACTCGACGAACTCGCAACACAGAAAGACACGAGATTTATACTGGTTCGGGCCACCGTTGTGGTGTAATACCCTACTCCAGTGTGGTGGTGGTGGATTGCCTCTTAGGCTGATGAGGAACAGTACAAGGGGAAGAACAGCCTCCTGAGGTTGAGGTGTTCTTGTAGCCAGGGTAGGCTCTCGATCAGATCAGACCAAGCTGAGATTCCCCTACTGTGGTGGCTAGTTCTACTTATATAGGCCCTGGTCCTCTCCCCAAATATTGAGCGGGAAGGGAGCCAACAACGGCGGGAAAATTTAAAGGGGGACAGCTAGTACAAGCTATCCTGACAAAAGTGGTCTTCGCCTACGAAAGGCACTGGTGGTGACGCCGTCTTGGGCACCACGATGACCTCCGTCCTGCCGTCCTTCTAGTCTTGGTCTCGTTGCACCGATATGGCAACCTTTGCCCGATGCCTCGGTACTCCTCGCCTGCGGTTGCCTCCTTAGCACCAAAGAGGAAACAAGGATGCTGCGCGCGCTGGCGCCCGCCTGGTGCCGATCGTCATGGCTCACGTCACGAGAGCCTCGTGAGGTTTGCCCCGCCTTGATATCTCCGCTCCTGGTGAGCCTGCCTGGCCAGACCACTCTTGAGGAGGTCTTGCATCGTCCGCCTCGCGAGGCTTGGCCCCTCGCGAGGGTCTTGGATGCCTTGTTGATGAAGATGGGCCGTACGGCCCGCTGACTTAGCCACGCCGTGGGCCGCAGGCAGGCAAGTCTGGGGACCCCCGTTCCCAGAACGCCGACGGATTGAAAGAGCAATCATGCCCTTACATCATGTTTTGATGTTGATGACAATATACATGTAGGGGACTAACAAAGGTTGTCAAGTAAATCTCAGGTATTAGTCCCCGATTCATCGAGGTGTGTGGATCAAGAGCTTACAAGTGATTTTACTCAAGGATGGAGCATAAAAATTGATTTCACATTTGTTTTCTTGCATATAGGATCCCACACTATTAAGAGGGGATCGATAGGGTTAGCGAATGACTTGCTCTGGCCATGATATCTCTTCTACTTGTCTCGGTTGATCTATCTCACCTCTCTGGTTTATTCTGCCTCTGGGAGTGCCGGATGTCCGGGCCACATGCCGGATGTCCGAGCTCACCCTCCTTCATATCCAGAAGGTTTCTGGTTTCACGCCGGATGTTCGGGCTTTCCCCGGATGTCCGGGACTTCCTGATTCGCCGGATGTCCAGGCCCTCTCCCGGATGTCCGGCCTCTGCTAACCATGGAACAACTGAGGTTCTGTTACTAGTTCATAATAGCGCCGGATGTGCGACTGTCTGCCGGATGTCCGGGCCTTCCTGTTGCGCCGGATGACCGGGAGTGACCCCCGGATGTCCGGCCCCTCTGTTTTCTGTTCTGTTTCAATTCTGTTCCTCGTAGCTTGCTAGGCCGGATTTCCGGCCCCTAGCCCGGATGTTCGACCTGCTCATTTACTTACACTGCAACGACCATTTTGTTCTCACACTATATATAGCCCTTCTTCCCCACGGGAGAGGGTTGACCACTCACTTTGAACAAACCCTAGAACACTTCTCACTCTCTCTCTCTCATTCCTCAACACCAAATCATAGATCCCCAAGGGATTTGAGAGCTTTGGAGAGAAGTTGTCCGATCAAGTGATAGATCCACTCCTTCCCCTTCTTTGCACCCAAGGAATTCGTGATTTGAGCAAGTCTTGAGCTTTTCCCCATCGTTCTTGTTACTCTTGGAGGTTGGAGACTCCTAGGCGGTAGGAGTCTTTTGGAGAGGAATCAACCTTTGTGATTACCCCCGAAAAAGTTTGTGAGGGTTTGGAGACCAGCCCAAGGTCTACCACTAGTGGTTGAGAAATGCCTCTGTGGTGTTATATCAAAGGGAGAATAGGGTGAGCCTTCGTGGCGTTGGTGTGCCTTCGTGGTAACATCCGCCTCTCTAACGGTGACGTAGCTTCCCTCCAAGGAAGTGAACATCGGCATACATCCTCGTCTCCCGGAGTTGCGGTTATTCCTAACCCTAACTCTCTACTTGTGGTTACTTGTCTGTTAGCACTTACTTCTATCATATTGTGCTTGTACTCTTACATGCTTGTGTTACTTGCTTAGCACTTTGTACTACACTTGCAATTGTTAGGCTCATATTCATATTCCGCATTATTGCCTAAAATTGCTAAGTAATAAGTAAAATTTGTAATTGTACCTATTCACCCCCCTCTAGGTCCATCTCGATCCTTTCAGAAGTATCGCCCAAGAGGAAGAGGGACAAGGACAAAGTCGAGGACTCCGAGTAAGGTGGCAGTGTCGTTGCTCATGGTGGTTCTAATGCAGTGTCTACCGGATTAGTTGCTTAGTTTAATTTCTGGTGTGCTTAGTTTTATTTGAGGGGTGTGTGGTGCTGAGCCCCCAGCAGAACTATGTTATGTTTCTTCTCGTTATATTTCATACATTTCATCTTTTAGTTGGTATAGTACTACCACTCGTTTCTTAACATTATATACGTACAATATATATGGCTAACATCATATAGCCAGCAGTTTAGTTGTCAAAGAATTTCAGGGTGCTTAGTTTTGTCAAATAATTCCAGGGTGTTTAGTTTTATTTGAGGGGTGTGTTGTGCTGGACACCATTAACTTATCATTGTGAGAATCGGCCTATTTTTGTCATGTAACATGGTCAACGGGTTTGACGTGAAAATAAAAATGTCTAATGGCATTTCTGAGCAACCATCTAACTTAACGATGGCATTTTTTAGATATCTAATTGCATTTTTGTGCAGGCATCTCACGGATCGATGGCATTTTTTAAGTAGTTGTAACTTCTAATATCAAAACTGAGTAGTGATACAACTAGTGGCATAAATAATAAGAACCCAGGAATTAAATAGGTATGCTAATTTCTTTATTTCTTTATACCTTTGTGTGCGAAACAATATACGCTGCCTCCCCCCAGATTTTCTTTACAGAGGCAACATAGAACTATATGAGTGCCCTGTTAAATTTTGGAATTATTCCGGTTCGTTTGGCCTTTTTTATACATTAATTAAGTTTCTGGTCATTTAATGTGCATGATTCAAATTTGAACTACAAGCACATGCTCCCGTGCACCAAAGTTGACTGAAAAATCACATGTGTGTCCTCGGCTGAATTTCTAGGTCCCATACAAGAAATGGGAATGAAATTCAAACATCTGGGCATCGTGGTTCGGCTGAGAAAATTGAGAAGCTTGGTTTTAAAATTCTTGTGAATCCAAAACACGCCTGAAAATCATGAAACATGGAATGGTGTCATGTCATGGTAGTGCCATGCTGTGGTAAAAAAATTGCAGAATAGGAACAAGTTTTGGTATAAGTTTCTTGCAAACCGGAGCTTCTCTCAAGAAGGCTCGTGGTTCTGAGAGGGAACGTGTCACCTTTGTGTGCATAATTCAAATTTTAAATACAAGCACATGCTCCAGTGCAGCAAAGCTGGTTGAAAAATCACATGTGTGTCCTCGGGTAAATTTCTAGGTCCCATGCCAGAAATGGGAATGAAATTCAAACATCTCGGCGTCATGGCTCGGCTGGAAACATTGAGAAACTTGGTTTTTTAATTCCTGTAAATCCGAAACACGCATGAAAATCATGAAACTTGGCTTGGTGTCATGACATGGCACCAACATGTTGTGGTAATTTTGCTGACCGATTTGCGAACGCACACACATTAACAATCAAGAAAGTCATTTTGGCACAAGTGTTGTCAAATTACAATCGGAAACACAAGTATTATTGAAACCGTGGGCGTTCTATTTACCATTTACGTGCCGCCACACGTCCCCTTTTTTTATTAGCTAGGAGGCGCCGTGCAGGGTACCTATTTGAGTACGGGAGGCGTGCGATCAGACCCCTGCGCGTGCTTATCGGGAGGAGAGCCCTTTGACCTCCATCTGTCGTCCACCTCTCTCCCAAGGTCTCCATTAATGGCGCCCGAGCCTCTGTTTAATGGCGTGGCAATGTCTCAGTCGACTGAGATTTAAGAGAGAAAAAAGAAAATCTGAAAAGAAAATTTTGCACGGATCTTGATGTAAGATCCGACGGACCTATATAGCATCTACTGCGACTTATAGCAAGACTGATGAATATATATAAGGATGACGAGAGTGGATAATAATTGTCTTACATAATTAGGAAGATAATTAAAAAAGCCACATGCGGCTACGCCCGAAATACACAAGGGAAAAAGAAGAAGGAAGACACATACAACGACCTGGCTCGCTGATCTCTACTTTCTTTATGCGCTGCAGGTCGCGGAGACTAGTTCTCGCGGCGGCCTATGATCTCTTTCATCAGTTTCATGTCCTTAATACGCTGCTTGGCAGCATCCATGGATTCCTCCACCAGCGTGTTGCGCTCGATGCGGAGCATGGCATTCTCGTCCATAAGTTTCTTGATGATGACACCCGTCCTCTGCAACAAGGCAGCAGTCTCCTCCTCCTGCTTCGCCCTTCCGGCGATCTTCGCCCTCAGTAGGTCGCGCTCGCCCCGGAGCTTCGCATTGCCCTCCCCTAGTTGCCGGATGACGCCGGTAGCCTCGTCCTGCATCCTTGCCCAGCCAGAGATCTGATCCATCCGGCTATGGACTATCGCATGCCTGCGCCTGTAAGAGTCCTCGCCTGCCCGCGAGAAATTTTCGCAGGCGGCCGTGGCGCGGCGGGACCTCCCTGCTGCTTCCGCGGCGTGGCCGGACCAGTCTGCTACATCGAAGGCGCGGCGGGACCTCTGTGCTGCTTCGGCGGCGCGACGGGACCTCTGTGCTGCTACTGCTGCGCGGCTGGATGGACATGTCGGCTGCTTTCGCGGTGAGGCGGGACATCTATCGTGCTTCCTCTTCCATGCTCACCTCTCCCTGGTGGAAATCTCTCGACCCACCAGAACTCACACTGGCTATGGCTTGATTGACTTGATTATTTTTTGTGGATGACGAGTTGAGGAGGAATGTGCAGTCATCTTAGCATAGTAGTATTTATAACCGAGTACTACTAATATGCTCCTAAGTGGGAAACCGTTTAGGTTGTGATCGGTGTGAACAGGTTTGCAATTAAATATAGCGTGGTAGTAGTAGTAATTTGGAATGTGACGAGACGCGCTCAAAATTTATTGACGGTTCTAGTTTCGAAGTGCGGCACTATTCCCGGATGGCGTAACGTCGGCACGTTTTCTCGGCCGTGGTGTAGCATATGCGATGGTACTAGTTCTTTTTCTACTGCTGTGTACGTGCAAAAACTGGCACCGTCAGATACATATCTTACGCTTGGCGTTCGACAGGAATAGCCTCATGACAAGCTATAGACTAGTCTTTTTTCAGACGCATTACACCTATCTCTCGGGACTTCTCGCATGCACCATCACTGCTCCCTAGGTCTATGCCACCCACATACAGTTGTACTCTGAGAAGAGGTGCCCGCACGCACTCGTCCTCTCTCACACACTGTCGGGGAAACGACACCTATGGGATCACAAGAATCCCTACTACGGTTGCCGTGGCGCGGGGTTGCAAGAAGAGCAGGATCAGTAGTCAGCACAAGGGTCGTCTACCCATGTTCGGGCCGCAAGGATGCGTAAAACCCTAGTCCTGCTTTGGTGGGTGTATTTCAGAGAGTTCTTGAGCTCTCGAACTAGCTGTGGTGAGTGCGTGGTTCAAAAGAGCTGAATCCTTCTCTAGTATGCCATGGGCCTCCTTTTATAGTCGAAAGGGGCTGCCACAGTGGCACACAGGAGGTGGAAAGGCGCACAGTGCTACGAGCTTATCGCTCGTATTACAGGACAAGACGCATTTAATGTGCCACTGAGGTGTCCCCTAGCTTTATTGGGGACGGGGGCGAGGCCCGTCCCGTCCGTCGCCGCTCCTCCTCGCTTCGACACGCGCCCTGGCCAGCGACGCATGCGGTGCCATGTAGGCAGGCAGGCAGCTGAGGTGGCGCGGTGGTGGAGCATTCACGAAGATCTGCATGCCGCCACGCAGGCGCCCTCCTGAGTTGGCCTGGAAGCTGCATGTTGCCACGCAGGTGCCTGCCCAGCTGGTTTGGGCTGGCAGCTACATGCGAACGGCGGTGGAGACTTGGTTGGTTGCGGGCCTGGTAGTGGCCCTGCTGGCGTCCTTGGTGAGGGCCTTGCCGGGTGGCCCGGCAAGGGTCTTGCCGTGGCGCGCTGTCGTCCCCGGAAGGACCTTGCCGGGGTCTCGTGGCTTTCCTCGGCAAGGATCTTGCTGAGGATCGTCGTCTTCTAATCCTCATCTAATCTTGAGTGTTCCTTCTCTTCACAAAGATCTGCATGCCACCATGGAGGTGCCTACCGAGCCCTGGCCCAACGTGATGTTGGAGACCGTGGGCACAAGGGTGCCTCGCTCTGTTGGTGTGGAGCGAGCTGCCCCGGCAAGGGTCTTGCTGGGGCTGCTGAGGCAGTCCCCGACAAGGGTCTTGCTGGGGGGAACTGCTCCGCCCCTCTGCCTCTTTGCGTTCTCGGTCTTGGCGTTGCTCTGGCTGTCTTGGGCTTCGGTTTTGCCTTGGTTCACCTCCCCTGCTCTGCTTGGTGTGGCCTTGGGCGCGGCTCCGACTGCCCGTGCACAGGTAAAGGGGTACAAAGGTGCGCCCCTTCTTTTGTACACCGACAGGAGCCCTCGGGCCTGGGCCACACATAAGCGCGACGCGTTGTTGGGCCAGGCCCAAAACGGTGCGCGGGCAGGCGGGGCGGTTCTTACTGCGGTAAAACTTTTCGCGCGCTGCGCTTCCCACGCCCCGCGCACGGCGCAGCGTGGCGTGGAGGGGTGCGCATGACGTGGGTGGCATGCGTGGGGCGGTTTCCACACGAATGCGTCACATCGCAGTAAAGAGGCGGCTCGCGCCTTCCCCGTAAAAAGAGGGTGGCATGGAGGCGTGGCTCATTTACTGGATGGGGCTGGGTTGCGGTCTTCAAGGCGTCCACACCCCACGATCACGGGGTGGGGAGAGGTCGTTTCACCCGTCCCATCGGTTCTGCACGTCCGCCACGCGTCCTTCATGCGCCTGGGGTGGCAAGCGGTGGAGGCGGGAAACTGGGCCGTCGCTGGTTAGGGCAGCGGGTCGGTCTCGATCCCCTGCGCCTCTGGTGTCTGGATTGGTCGAGCGGGGCGGCCGAGCCCCGTCCCCGCCCCTTTATAAGGAGAGGGAAGGGGGGGAATGGCATCCCGCATTCTTCTATCTTCTATCTCCTCCTGCTTCTGCTTCTTCCTCTCACCCGCCATGGAGAAGGGGAATCCCGGTCCCTGGACGGTGGCGGCAAGGGTCGCCGCTTGACAACGCATCCCTCCTCCTCCTGAACCCGCGGTGGTGGAGCCGTCCGTGAGGGGAAGAGGGAAGGGGCGAGGCCGTGGGAGCGGCCGCGGCAGAGGTCGTGGTGCTCGGGGAAGAGGAGGACGGGGCGGCGCGCCGGCCTCGCCCCCGCCAATGATGCCTTTCCCGACAGAGGGCCACGTTGAAGACCAGCCCTGCGAGTTCTTCATCAGGTTGCGCCGGCCTCCGCGTTGTCGTCTCCGTCTCCCCGCCCCGTTTGCTCGGGTGATGGGGCGTGACCCGCCCTAGACCCTCAGGTTGCACATGAGGGGCTGTGGGAATGGGGGCACGCGGGTTGACGTTGACTTCCCGGCTCCTCGGGTTATGTACCTCCGCCGTGGATGGAAGACGTTCGCTCGCATCCACAGCCTGACGGCGGGGCTCGTCCTCTACTTCAAATTAATGGAGGACGACCTGCTCTCCGTCAAGGTCTTCGGAGAGTTTGGAACTCGCCTGAAGTGCTGAGTGGAGAGCTCCTCCGACGGAGACTCCGACGATGGAAGCTCTTCCTCGAGCGATTGTGACAAGGACGACAGCGGGGCAGATGACGGGGATGAGTCCGACTAGGCGTCGGACGCCCCGCGCCTGGGCGGGTGCGGCAGCAGCAGCATCTGCACCTGGCTGCTCCTCTGGCGGGGTTTCGCCGGGGGAGGGGCCAGCTCCTTGAACCTCTCGGGGCCGTCTCCTTGGTCGGCTGGCGTCGGGAGGCTACGGAAGAGGAAGAGGGCGGGCGGCAAGGCCGTCAACTCGGAGTACACGGGCACCAACGCCTTCATCGCGTATTGCCGGTCCTGCCGCCTCGTCTTCCAGCTCCTTCCCCGACACCGTCATCACCGGCCCACCCTTGGGTAGCCACCGAGGTGTTCTCTTGGTGCTTTCTGCTGCTCCTAGCTCGCCCAGGCGCCCCTTTTGCCCTTTAGCCTTCTTGACCTGCCTCCTGAGGAGAGGGACAAGAAAGGGATTACGGGCATCTTATCTCTTTTTTAGTTTGTAAGCCTGGGGGCCTTCGTTAAATTTAGAACTTGTAATCCCCTTGCTCATGTTTTTCATTCCGTATGAACTGTACCTGTATGGGATGTTTTTAATGAAAATGGGATGTTTGCCGGGGTTTTCGTTCGCGGGTAGACCCCGCGATAAGGAGCGAATCCTCGTTATTATTTAAGATAAACATTTTTCGCCCGGCAACAGGCCTTGCCGTCCCCCTCACTTCACTCGACCATTCTCGCGCTCTTGGCGGAGGCAGGGATGAAGTGGGCTTAGGCTCCTCGTTCTATCTCCTTGCCGCCGCGTCTACAACCAAATCCAGACCTAGGAGATAATCCTTAGGTATAGGAAAAAGGGGAGCATGGTAGCCTAGAGATAAAACGAGGTTTCACATGCCCCAGTTCCGTTCCGAAATGCATGACAGAGGATAAAAGACTTATCTGGATCTGCAGCCCCAAGCAACCTTATCTTGCCACGGTTGGATCCTTGTACTTGCAGCCCCCGGCAACTTTGGTTTGCCGGGGTTAGGACGCCGGTCCGTGCCCTTTCTTCCAAGTAGCTCAGCAGAAATGCTTATGTGCCCTGCAAACCAAAAGATGACAGAAAAGGATAGAGAGACGCGCACTCGACCTCTAATCTAGGGGTTAGTCGCCGCCAAGCACTATCAACCCTAACCAAGGAAGAGACTCGACCTATCATGCGTGCTATAACTTAGGGCGCCAGTGCTTCATTTATTTATGCTCAGGGTCTGCGCCTGGCTTTGTACGAAGGGTTACATGCCTTGCCGGCAAAGCTTTTACAAAAGGTGGCTTGTCGGGAGGCCCGGCAAGCCGCGCCTTACGGGTAAAACTTACGAAGATGCTCGATATTCCAGGAGTTGCTCACTGGGACGGCATCTTCGGTCTCCAGGTGGACCGCGCTGGGCCTGGTGACTCGCATTACCCGATAAGGGCCTTCCCACTTCGGCGTCAACTTGTTGGAATTCTTGGCCGACTGAACGTGCCGAAGAACAAGGTCGCCTTCCTCAAAGCTTCGGGCATGAACCTTGCGGCTATGGTAGCGGCGCAAGGCTTGCTGGTAGCATGCTGCTCTCACAGCCGCCCGAAGACGATCTTCCTCAAGGAGCATCGCGTCATCTTGGCGCAACTGCTCTTGCTCAAGCTCATCATAAGCGAGCACTCGAGGTGACCCGTATATGAGTTCCATGGGAAGAACTGCTTCTGCCCCGTATACCAGGGCAAAAGGTGTCTGGCTGGTGGCTCGATTTGGCGTCGTCCTGATCGAACAAAGAACCGCCGGCAATTCATCAATCCAGCGCCTTCCGCTCTTGCGCAGCTTGTCAAAAGTCTTTGTTCTTAGGCCTCTCCGCTTGGCCGTTGCTCCGTGGGTGTGCCACGGAAGCGAAACAGACCTTGCTACCGAGGTCTTGAATGTATTGCATGAAGGTGTGGCTCGTGAACTGCGTGCCGTTGTCGGTGATGACTCTGTTTGGCACACCAAAACGGCAGACCAGTCCCTTGAAAAACTTGACAGCTGACTGAGCAGTCACCTTTCTCACTGCTTCCACCTCCGGCCACTTTGTGAACTTGTCGATTGCAACGTACAAGTACTCAAAGCCCCCGACAGCGCGGGGGAAAGGGCCCAGTATATCGAGCCCCCAGACCGAGAATGGCCAGGAGAGAGGAATTGTTTGAAGGGCTTGAGTTGGTTGATGAAGCTTCTTTGAATGGAACTGACACGCTTCACACTTGGTTACTAGTGCCGTCGCATCCTGGAGGGCGTTGGGCCAGAAGAAACCTTGCCTGAACGCCTTCCCGGCAAGGGCCCTCGACCCTATGTGCGAGGCACATATGCCTCCATGTATCTCTGCCAACAGCTCCAGTCCTTCCTCCCAGGGGATGCACTTCAATTTCACACCGTTCGGCCTTCTCCTGTACAGGACGTCATTGACGAACTGGTATAGGGCGGACCGGCGGGCTACTTTTTCCGCTTCTTCCTGCTCCTCAGGAAGCTCCCCTGTTTGGAGGAATTGGACAGTATGTTGTGCCCATGCCGGAGCCTGGGGCTCGACGGCAAGGACCAAAGGCATTTCCTCAGCCATGGGCGATGCTGTCTCCATGGCCAGGGCTTGACGCCCTGCCGGAGCCAGTTGCCCTTTGGCCGGCTCAGCGTCCGCGGCAGTACCCTTGCCAGCAGCCCCAGGGGGCTCGGTAGGAAAGTACTTGCTGGGACCTGACTTCCTCCGCTTGTTCTGCCCCGTTGATGGCTCGACGGATGGTTGAGTTAACCGGAGCAAAAAGGTACCTGGTTCCACAGGTAGCTTGAATGCAGCACGCTTCGACAGGTAATCGGCGATGTCGTTCTCCATTCGGGGGACGTGCTCCGCTTGGATACCATCAAAGCGCTCCTCCAGCTTCCTCACCTCATCTACGTAGGCCTCCATCAATGGGCTCTGGTAATCCTTGTTGACCTGCCTAACAACAAGCTGCGAGTCACCCCTGACGATGAGCTTCTTAAGCCCGAGGTCTGCCGCGATCCTGAGACCGGCGAGCAATCCCTCGTACTCAGCAGTGTTGTTGGTGGACATCTCCCTGGGGAAGTGCATCTGGATCACGTACTTGAGGTCCTCTCCGGTGGGCGCGACGAGCAGCACACCGGCACCAGCACCTTGTAGCGAGAAAGCCCCATCAAAGTACATGATCCAGTTGCGGTCTGCTTCCTTGCCGGGGAGAGTGGTCTCCTGGATTTCTTCGTCAGGCGTTGAGGTCCATTCTACAATGAACTCCGCCAAGACTCTGCTCTGGATTGTCGAGGTACTTTCAAACTTCAAACCAAAACTCACAATTCCAAGGCCCATTCCACAATCCTTCCGGTTGCATCTGGGTTATGCAGTATCCGTTGCAATGGGAGGCGGGTGACAACAGTGATCTCGTGGGCTTGGAAGTAATGATGCAGCTTCCTCGAGGCCATAAGGAGGCCGAAATACCTCGACCTAGCCCCCCCCGCAAGAGGGATCTGACAAAGTAAACCGGTTGCTGCATCATCTTCTTCTTCTGCACCACCTCACTCGACTGCGCGGGCACTACCTTGGTGGCATCAGACTCTGCCGGGGGCCACGCTTTGCCAGCACCAGGCCCTGCCGGGGGAATCTTTGGCTTGCCATCCGCTGTTTCTGCCGCCGTCACTGCCTCCTCATCGACCTCCCTCTATGCCACCTGTGCGTCGGTGACCACTTGATTCGTTGCTGCCAGATATAGCAGCAACGGCTCTTGTGGTTTAGGCACAACCAGTATTGCGTGGAGGAAAGGTATTTCTTCAGATCCTGCAATGCTGCCTCGGCTTCTGGGGTCCACTCCATTGGGCCTGCCTTCTTCAAGATTTTGAAGAAAGGAAGGGCGCGCTCGGCGGACTTGGAGATGAATCAGCTCATGGTGGCGACGCACATCCTTGATCCGCTTGGGCGCCTCAATCTGCTCAATAGCCTTGATTTTGTCTGGGTTTGCCTCGATCCCGCGCTGCGACACAAAGAACCCGAGAAATTTGCCGGACGGAATGCCGAAGACACACTTCTCAGGGTTCAGCTTGAGGTTGATCTTGCGTAGGTTGGCAAATGTCTCTTCCAGATCTTGCACAAGAGTTGCCCCGTCTTTGGTCTTGAACACTATGTCATCCATGTATGCTTCCATATTTCTATGGAGCTGGGGTTCAAAACCAATTTGGACTGCTCTTGCAAATGTCGAGCCAGCACTCTTCAACCCGAAAGGCATCGGCAAAAAGCAATGCGTACCACATGGGGTGATGAATGCTGTCTTCTCTTCATCTTCTCTTGTCATGAAGATTTGGTGGTAGCCCGAGTAGGCGCCGAGGAATGATAACAGATCACACCCGGCCGTGGAGTCAACAATCTGGTCGATGCGCGGCAACGGGAAGGGGTCCTTGGGACAAGCCTTATTGATATCTGTGTAATCAATACACAGCCTCCACTTCCCATTCGCCTTGCGCACCACAACCGGATTGGCCAACCATGTCGGGTGGAGCAATCCTCTCACCAAACCTGCCGCTTCCAACTTCCTGATCTCCTCTGTGATGAACTCCTGCCTCTCCAGAGCCTGCTTTCCGACCTTCTGCTTGACGGGCCGCGCATGAGGGCAGACAGCTAGGTGGTGCTCAATCACCTCCCTGGGAACACCAGGAATGTCAGATGCTTGCAACGCAAACACGTCGACATTCGCCCGCAGGAAGGTGACGAGTGCGCCTTCCTATTTGCTGTCGAGGGTGGTGCCTATGGTCAAGGCCCCTCCCGTGCCATCCTCCCTGGTGGACACCTTCTTGGTCTGCGGTGGCTCGGCTCTGGATTTCTTGCTCTTGCCGGTAGAGCTCTCCGGCACGTCCTCGACAGTAGCGTAGCACTCCAAAGAGGCGTGCTTGCCGGAGTGGGTGCGAGAGGTCTTGCCGGGCTTTCTCTTCTCTTCCAGGCCTTCAGCGGCAGGAGCAGGTGCCTTGACGGCAGCTGCTGCAACTGCTTCTCGGTAGAGTTGGTCGGCGCAGATCAGCGCGTCCTTCTTGCCGGAGGGGACGGAGATGATGGTCAACGGCTCGGGCATCTTTAGCATGTTTTAGGTGTAGTGCGATGCTACCATGAACTTGGCTAGCGCCGGGCGGCCGAGGATCCCGTTGTAGGGCAAGGGGATCTCGGCCATGTCGAAGATGATCCTCTCCGTTCTGTAGTTCAAATCCCCTCCAAATGTCACGGGCAGTGTGACCTTCCCCTTCGGCTGGCTCCTCCCCGGATTGACCCCTTGAAAAGTACCCGTTTCCTCGAGGTCTCCATCAGGAATTTGCAGTCTTTTGATCATGACAGGAGAGATCAAGTTCAGGCCGGCCCCGCCGTCAACCAACATCTTGTTCACATTGAGGTTGCGTATCGTTGGTGAGACCAACAATGGCAAACACCCGACCGCGGTTGTGCGGTCAGGGTGGTCCTCGGCGTCAAAAATGAGGGGCGTGCTGGACCACTTCAGCGGCTTCTGAGCGTCGAACGACGGTTCTGCTGCTGTAATCTCACGTGCCCACTGCTTGAGCTGGCGGTGAGAAGTATGCAGCCAAGCACCACCATCGACGCACATGGCCTTCGTAGCCTTCTGGAACTCTTGCTCACCGGACTCGTCGTGCTCGTCGTGATCATCATCTTCTTGTTTCTTGTCACGGCCCCGGGCGGGCCTCTCTTGCTGGTTGTCCTTGCCGTGGCGGCCTCTTTGGCCGCCATGCCTCTTGCCGGATCCCTCGGCACCATCCTGGTCCATCTCCTTGTCCCGCCTCTTGTACTCACCTTTTTGCTTCTCAGCAAGCAGCTCGACTTGTTGGCAGTTCTGGAGGTCGTGGCCCTTGGTGCGGTGGATCTTGCAGTATTGCTTGCCGGAGCTTCCTGGCTTGTCGGTAGCCGCCAAGGCCTGGCAGGCCGCGCATCCAGCAATCTCCTTGCGGGGGGCGTCTGCCTTGACCTTCTTGGCAGCACCGGTGTCGTCAGATCCTTTGACGGCAAGCACGGCCTTGCCTTTGCGTTTCCTGTTGCAACGCCGGCCCTTCTTCGTCGGGGTGGCGGCGTCTTTCTCGGTAGAGTCGGTTTCCGCACCGGCATCTTCGCCGGAGTACTTCCTTCCGTCTTCAGCCCGGGCACACCTATCGGCCAGAATGTAGAGCTCGGCCACATCCTTAACCTTGGTCATCGCCAGCTCTTCACGCATCTTGTGGTTGCGCACGTTCTGATGGAACGCGCTGATCACAGCGGCGGGATGAACGTCGGGGATGTTGTACCGCACCCGGCTGAATCTCTGGATGTACTTGCACAGGGTTTCCCCTTCCTTCTGGGGAATGATATGCAGGTCACTGGCCTGGCCATGAGCTTGGTGGCCTCTTGTGAAGGCGCCAACGAACTCATGGGACAGATCCGACCAAGAAGAAATGGAATCCGCCGGCAAGTGCATCAACCAAGACATAACATTGGGCTTCAGTGCCAGCGGGAAATAGTTGGCAAGCACCTTGTCGTCGCGAGCTCCAGCAGCCTGCATCGCGATGGTGTAGATGCTGAGGAACTCGGACGGATGGGTCTTGCCAGTGTACTTCTTGCCGACGTTGGGCTTGAACGTGCGGTGGGACGGCCACTGGAACTGCCGTAGCTCACGGGTGAAGGCCGGGCAGCCCACCTCGTAAGGTAGGCCGCCGGAGCCCCCCGATGCTGGGTGGTCCATAGCAGGTCCCACCCGCTTGTCCGACTGGTGGCGTGTATCGTGCCGACGCGCGATGGTGGTCCGAGCATCTTCGTGAGCTTGTTCTCGAAGAACTTGGCGCTGGTCGCGGTGGGTCTGCGGGTCGAACGACGCTATAGAGATGTTATCACAAGCATCGTCACGACGGGCAGACGCCCGCGACGGCTGGCGATGAGGAGGAGAGTGCATCGTGGCCGCTGCTCCCCCGGTCCTCAAAGCGCCGGCACGTGGTGGCTCGGTGGAGCACCGACCCGAGGGCCCCGCTGGTCACGGATCATCTTTGTTAGCAACGGCGACGAGGCTCCCGATGGTGGCCCTCCACTCGTCGAGCTTCTCCACTGTAGGAGGGAAGTCGAGGAGCAGCTGCGCGCGTGCCAAAGCTTCTGCTGACGTGGGCGGCGATGACAGCTGCGTGGATCGCGGCGCACTTCGACTTCTAACTACGTTAGAAGGAGCTCCGTTACGACCCAGCGGCTGCGTGCCATTTTCGCCAGCACTTCGGCGGGCATGCTGAACCCCTTCATCTCGCGAATGACGCACAGGGCTCTTCCCACGGCGGTGCCCAGGGTCACCAGCGTGGTGACGCTGCTCGGCGCGCACACCATGGGAAGAGCACCCGGTGGTCGCCGGTGTGGGCGTCTTGGAGGTCGCTGCGCCGCCCGACGGTGGCACAACGACACCCCTGGAGGGCCCCGCGCCGCCTGCGGGGGGCCCAGCTCCGTCTTTTGATCTGGCGACGTGTGGCCGGTCGTCTGGCGCGCGAACGACGCCGCTCGCCAGGCTCTGACTGCCAGGGCGATGGTGGTGCTCGCGGACCGCGGCCCGGGTCCTGTCCGCAACCGGTCCACTGCTCGTCCACACCGGCACGGGCCGTTCGGCTCCCAACGAGCCGATCGCCATGGCCGTCTTCTTCTTAGGAGCCATGGCGACGAAGAACTGCTAGGCTAACTACTAGACCAGATTCTCACAATTGCGCCCCCTACCTGGCGTGCCAAAGATGTCGGGGAAACGACACCTATGGGATCACAAGAATCCCTACTACAGTTGCCGGGGCGCGGGGTTGCAAGAAGAGCAGGATCAGTAGTTAGCACAAGGGTCGTTTACCCAGGTTCGGGCCACGAGGATGCGTAAAACTCTAGTCCTGCTTTGGTAGGTGTATTTTAGAGAGTTCTTGAGCTCTCGAACTAGCTGTGGTGAGTGCGTGGTTCGAAAGAGCCGAATCCTTCTCCAGTATGCCATGGGCCTCCTTTTATAGTCGAAAGGGGCTGCCACAGTGGCACACAGGAGGTGGAAAGGCGCACAGTGCTATGAGCTTATCGCTCGTATTACAGGACAAGACGCATTTAATGCGCCGCTGAGGTGTCCCCTAGCTTTATCGGGGACGGGGGCGAGGCCCGTCTTGTCCGTCGCCGCTCCTCCTTGCTTCGACACGCGCCCTGGCCAGCGACGCATGCCGCGCCATGTAGGCAGGCAGGCGGCTGAGGTGGCACGGTGGTGGAGCCTTCACGAAGATCTGCATGCCGCCATGCAGGCGCCTGCTGAGTTGGCCTGGAAGCTGCATGTTGCCACGCAGGTGCCTGCCCAGCTTGTTTGGGCTGGCAGCTACATGCGAACGGCGGTGGAGATTTGGTTGGTGCGGGCCTGGTAGTGGCCCTGCTGGCGTCCTTGGTGAGGCCCTTGCCGGGTGGCCCGGCAAGGGTCTTGCCGTGGCGCGCTGTCGTCCCCGGCAAGGACCTTGCCGGGGGTCTCGTGGCTTTCCTCGGCAAGGATCTTGCCGAGGATCGTCGTCTTCTAATCCTCATCTGATCTTGAGTGTTCCTTGTCTTCACAAAGATCTGCATGCCACCATGGAGGTGCCTCCCGAGCCCTGGCCCAGCGTGATGTTAGAGACCGTGGTCTCAAGGGTGCCTCGCTTTGTTGGTGGGGGGCGAGCTGCCCCGGCAAGGGTCTTGCCGGAGCTGCTGAGGCAGTCCCCGGCAAGGGTCTTGCCGGGGGAAACTGCTCCGCCCCTCTGCCTCTTTGCGTTCTCGGTCTTGGCGTTGCTCTCGCTGTCTTGGGCTTCGGTTTTGCCTTGGCTCATCTCCCCTGCTCTGCTTGGTGTGGCCTTGGGCACGGCTCCGACTGCCCGTGCACAGGTAAAGGGGTACAAAGGTGCGCCCCTTCTTTTGTACACCGACACATACGCATCTGTAGCTACGAATTGTAGTGTTCTCAACCATCCGATTGGCTCTATCATAGGTTTCACGTTGCTCCTTAGCCTTGAGATTGAGAAGTTTAATATGCGGAGGCTAAGATGGAGGCGCGAGGTTTTGGTTAATGTGCGGGCCGCACACGGCACCAACACGACACGAGCTTCGTCTGCCTTTTGCGCATGCAGTCGGGTGAGTTGTCCAAGTATAGACACAACCGGCCCTCGTTGGTATCCGCGCCTCGACTTTGGCTGGTCATAGTGGAGAGTAGGATAGACTAGTTACTAGTCTATGTTACTAGTACCTTCATAGTGGGTAGTGTCATATAGTATATGCATAATTTGGCGACGAGCGCTCTCTATATGTACCACCTTTTTTCTTTAATTACATCTTCTTAGTTTTGGTCCATGGCACAATCCATCGATACTACTACTGTATAAATGTATACATTTTTAACAGGCTAGAGGGCGGGGCAGTCTAGCTTGGTCCTTTTCACGAGAGGCGAGGGCCTTTGTGATTTGACGGCCCATTATTGCTGGAAGGCGGGGCCTTGTGATTTGACTGCTCGTATAAATGTGCCGACGACCTGAGGAGGAGCAAAGAACTGTGTGGTATACTCAAGTTTTCCACTGGAGTACGACGGAGGAGCATGAAACACAGCAGCCCAGTGCCATATCCTCTACTCTCTACTCTTATTATATATTACTAGCAAGAGGCATTGTTCTATTGGCGATAAAGAATGATCTAATTTGCTAGTCATCTCATTTTTAGCATTGTTCTATTCAAGCCTCGCAGAGAAGGTGACACGTGCGGCGAAACACCCGAAGCAAAATAAGAAACACAGGAGCAAAAGAAGAAGGGGGATTATCACCCCAAAAAAAGAAGGAAGACGCACACACAACTCTGGGGCGCTTCTCTCACTACATGAAGGGTTGCTGGCCGCGGAGTCATAACTGCTTCTTCATCGCCTCCACGACCACCATCTCCTTGCACGTCTCCTCCGACATCTTCATCATTGTTTCCATGACGCGGGATTTCTCGACGCGAGCCTTCATCATCTGTTCCACGGCCGCATTACGTACCTTGACAGCAGCCGGGTGCTCGATGCGGAGCTTCGCCAACTCCTCCTTCTGTTCCATGACGAGGGCCTACAACATCTTCATCAAGGAACTACTATTCTCATGCAGCTTCCTCCAGCCGGCGTTCTCCTCCTTCAGCAGGTCGAGCTCGTGGCAGAGCTTCGCCTTGTCCTCCTGAAGTTGCAGGATTTCGCCGGTCGCCTTCTTCTCCGAGGCAATGCTCTTCTTCAGCAGCATCACCAAGCTGGTGGTCAACTCACCCTGCTCATTGAGCTCAGCGGGCATGTCATCGAGGCTCTCCTTCAGCAGCTCCACCAAGCCATGGATGAACTCCTTCTGCTTATTGAGGTGCTTATTGAGCTGATCGGGCATGCCATCGAGGGATAACGACTCCTGCGCCACCAGCTCGGCATGTTCGCCTCCGCGTCTAGGGCGCTCCTAGGAGCCATCGCCTGCCCGTGAGATATCTTTCGAGGTCTCTGCGTGACGGCGAGCCCTCTCTTTTTTTCTGCAGCCTTGGTTGCCGCTCCCTTGTTACGAGTAGTTCTCGACCTAGAGCTCTGCACACCGGCCATGGCAAGGACGGACGAAGAAGGAGGACCTATGAGGAGGAAGGTAGAGTAATTTTCGGTTAGGTAGTTCCCGTTTTTATAACCTAAGTAATAGCACTAGTACTAAAATCTGCATAGTGGGAACACGTTCAGGTTTGGTACGTACTGGTAGGTGTGAGCAGGCTTGCACTTAATTGTAGCACTAGTACTTTCGAATGTGATGGGAACAAGGTAAAGATTAATTGATGGTTTTTGGTCTCGAGGCCCGAAACGGTTCCCAATGAGTTTAGTGGAACATAAATTTCAAGTAGACTACACTGCTCAGATGCGTAAATATTATGTTATTGTCAAAAATTGGCACAAAATACGAAGGAGACCAATGGAAGTACTACTAGCAACCCATGATTTAACTACTCGCATGCGTGCAATGGAGTAATAATGTCTTTCTTCCACCCTCACGTCCACTCAATTTCCATGCGCTGTATTAATTGACCATCAATGAAGTGAGGGACTTTACACGCGTCAAATTATCACATGGGGTGGATCTTGGTACAAAATTGCGTTCGACCGTGTACCCGCGTGTGCGTGCGAGGGAATGAGTGCGTGCGTGGCATGCGTGCACATCTTCGCTTTGTGCATGTACTGCCAGTGCGGCTCAGGGAGGACGATGTGGCACCCCGGCTCAGAGCAACCAGTTTACCATGCATTGCCAGCCCAGAGATCATGTCTTTTGGCAACACACAACATCTTGGTACAGAAAACAACCGCTTTGTTGATGCTAGCGGATCAAAATTTATATTACAACAGGTGGCGAGGCCAAGCGGCACACAGGGTGCGGCTGAACAGTATGTACATTATTTAGTGAACATAAAGGGGCCTCGATCATAACAACTACGCGGCAGCGGAACAATGTCGTAGAGGAACTCCATAGCACAGGGACACCGATGTGGACATGGTCTAGACTCGAACAGCACTCCTTTCCAATGAGACTTTCCTCAAATCTGGCATGACACGCCAGGTCAGTACATTGAATGTACTTGCAAGCTCACAACAAGCATAAACATAATGACAAACAATATCATGATAATTAACCAATTATTAATAATGCAACAATATATATCCAACATGTTGTGATCATGCTCCTGTGTGAAAATTCCTCGCACTGGCTTACCACCGGTGATCTCTTGGATCACGAACGTACCAGACTAGTGGTCTTAACTCAGGTTACCTCATGATCTTTCCGGCGATCACAACCACGACCATCACTTGGTCTTAAACATCAAGATGGCCTTCCCGACATCATCAACGGTGCAAAGTTCATGACTTAGTGTGCAAAATTTATTAAACGTCGACCCGTGGTGTGACCTACTTTCGAGCGTGTCCGTAACCGTGGACTCGGCTATCGATAAATTAATACACTCTGAAGAGGTAGCGCACTGTACCCACAGCACGGCACCCATTGCCTCGCACTCCCAATCGGGTGGACCAACGGCATTCCGACGAAACCCCTCCATTGCCATGACCCTCTCCCAGCCACTCCGACTCACTCCCCACTGAGCTAGTCCTGGGTGGCCCCGTGTCTACCAAACACACCAACGACCACCATCGTGGCCAAAACATAAACGTCCCACACGGGGACACGGTACCATAATCTCAACAACGGGCACACAAGGTTATGTCTGCTTACCGGGCCAGGGTACCGGACGCCCATAATCTTCCCTCGTTGGAGGCACCGACCAGAGGCATGACAACGGACCGAATAAAGGCCTTCCCATAAAGGCAAATGTGGTTGCACTGGGAAAAACTTGATTCAGTGGCACCATGACCCAGTCAACGATATATTCAAGTTGGGTTATTAATGGGTTCAACTTAACATGAAAGCAACCGGTGTCATAACATGCCATGCAAGTGCAACCCAAACATATGCATCATATATCATCGACACTAACTGGGTCAACTATATCCACACTAAGCATGAACATCAACAACTCATGATACTACTCTGGTTAGGATTAAACCTCACTCTAAACAGAATCTTTTCTAGCAAATTTATCATTTTTCTCATGCAAGAAAAATAACTTCAAATAATTACTTATATTCATAACTATATTACTTCTTCATAACAAAATTTACTTCTAGTTACTTTACGAACTTCGTTAGCTTCAAAATTTCTGTAAACTAAGCATGACAACTTAAACAAACAAACAACATAATATAAATAATATAATAGTGATTTCAATGCATAGATTAAATCATTCATTGAAGTTGTAAAATCACAAATATTGTAATGGCACCATGAAAATGTTGTTGTGGCTTGCCTTAGTGCAGATGAGGTTCACAAGCCTTCTGGTGATCCTCAAGACAAGCCTCATCTTCTGAAAATATTTATAAACACAAAAAGAAAACATCAAGAACCCTTCTGAAATTCACCAGAAAATCTACATAGCAGAGAAAAATCTCATTTTTGGTGAACTGCTAGATTTCTTCACAAAGAACACAATGCAAAAAGAATCAATTCATTTGGACTTATGGTTAAAGAGTTTTGGCTGTTTGAAGCTCTCTGGAAAAAAATGAAATTTGAATTTGAATAAAAACAGACTGGGGGTGACGTCGAAGGCGTAAAGCCTCGCGGGCGCCACCAGTCGTACCTCTTTGCGCGCGTACTGAGTGGATTACTAGCAGGCCCCGGTAGTCAGGTGAGAGGGAGGGGGAGAGGGAAACAAAGGACGGCGCGGCTTTGCCGGAGCTCACGCCGGCAAGGAGAGCTTCTTGGCCAGAACGAGAGGGAGGGATAGAAAGAGGAGACGGAGGCGCACCTGCCCGTACCCGTAGAGTAGCTAGGGGTGGTCGGACGGCGTCGGAAACAACCTCTCTAGCGGAGACAGAGAGCAGAGGTCGCTGGAGATGAAGACGACGTCGACCAGAGGCGACTCCGGGGGCTCCAACCGGGAGGAACAGCACCACCGAGGCACGGCGGAGGCCCTGGAAGGGAGGCCCAAGCCTGGGAGGGGCTGGAACTACGAAGATAACCTGAGGGGATCACCGGCGAGCTCGAGCTCGGGGACGGCGGCCCGCGGCCTGCCCGGCCGGGCTACGGATTTCTACAAGATGGTGGAGTGTGTGGGAGGAGTGGATGGTGCTCGAGGAGGCTGGGGAGGGCTCTATTTATAGCCGGCGTCGAGGGGGGATCGGGCTCCGCCGGTGGACACCTGGACACGGCGCCCGGCGACGAATGGCGCCAGTGAGAGGAGGAGAAGTCGACGCAGCTCACGCGGGAACTGTGGGCGAGCGGGGACGAGCACAGGGGCACGGGGGTGACGACGAGCACAGTGCGCAAAGTTGGCTGGACCGCGCCCATGCTTGCTACGGCAAGCTCCGGTGACGGCGAGCGCCAGGTGGGAGTTAAGAGGGTTTGGACGAAGATTGTGGCGGTTTGGCAAGCTTAGGCAGTCGGGGCAGCGAGCACGCGCGAAACAGAACGCTCGGCGGCACTCAGTGCACAGCGACAGGCAGGTTGGCATCATGCACACGCGTGGTCACCGCGTGAACACTGACCTCAGGCTGACCTAAGCCCAAACTTCATGTCTAGTATGTTGTGCGTGGTAGTTTTAGAGTTTACCACACTTGGGTTTGATCGCAGGCGCAGAAGAATAGATTTCAACTGCCTAGTAAGTTTCTGGACAGTAACTTTGAGAGCTTACTATGGTCAAACTACTGGGAGTTGGGAGCTGGGCTTTGGAGGTTAGCAATCATCTACTAAGGTAATGATGCACAAGAAAAATCAGCCACAATGGATCAAGTAAAATGGTAGTTCCTGTAGAAACCACCATTTCTGTCCAGAACAGAAAATATTTTCTGTAGCAAAAATATTCCGAAGAGTGATGAAATATTTTCGCTCAGGAAGGTGCCCTAGGGTTCAAAGAATATTTGTGAATTTTCTCAGATTTTTGTGGGCAAGAAAAATTGGGGTTGCTTTGGAGCACATTGAGCTAGCTAGGGTTTAAGAGAGGGAAATGAATATTTTTCATTTAAGAAAAATATTCAAAATATTTTTTTGAGTTGAACAGAGAGGAAATGATGGTTAGAGAGGGAAATGAGGCACTTGGGTGAAAGCCAAGGGGTACCCAAGTGTTTAAGTCCATATGAAAAGATTCAAAACTCCAAATTTCAAAATCAAACCGACTAAATATCAGGCAAAGAGCAGAGAGCAAAAACCAGGCTGTTACAAACCTCCCCCACTTAGAATGAATCTCGTCCTCGAGATTCGGTTGCTTGGGAAAACCATTCTGGATAGTGTGCCTTAAGAAATTCTTCCTGTTCCCAAGTTGATTCTCACTCTGTGTGATGCTCCCACTGAACTTTGTAGAATTTCCTTGCTTTACTACGAGTGACCCTTTCCATCTCATCCAAAATTCTAACCGGCCTCTCTTCATATGTTAAATCCTTTGCCAGCTCTATTTCAGTCATAGCAGTATTTTTCTCAGGCGGCAATATGCATCGCCTCAACTGTGAGACGTGAAACACATTGTGTACTTCCGACAATTCAGGGGGTAGCTCCAACTGATATGCAATAGTACCCACTCGGGACATAACTGGAAATGGACCAATAAATCTGGGTGCCAACTTTCCACGAGTCTGGAATCTCTTGAATACTTTCATAGGAGTGACTCAGAGGTATACGTGTTCTCCGGGTTCAAAACTGATTTGTCGGTGCTTTGCATCATAATAACTCTTCTGTCGAGATTTTGCCAATTGCAATCTGTCCCTGATTTCCTTAACTTGCTTCTCAGCTTCCATCATGAGATCCGTTCCGAAGATACGGCTATCTCCAGTTTGAGACCAATTCAACGGAGTGCGGCACTTACCGCCATACAAAGCCTCATACGGTGACATCTTTAGACTGGTATGGAAGCTGTTGTTGTAAGAGAACTCGGCATACGGCAGGCATTCTTCCCATATAGGTCCTTGGGCCAAAGCACAGGCTCGCAGCATATCTTCGAGTATTTGGTTTACCCGCTCTGTCTGTCCATCAGTCTAAGGATGGTAAGAGGATATGTATTTTAGCGCCGTCCCCAAGGCTTGATGGAGACGCGACCAAAAAGCAGAGGTAAAAAGTGAACCTCGGTCAGAAGTGATGGTTCGGGGTACTCCATGCAGACTGACTATTCTGGATACATACAACTGTGCAAGTTGATCCGCTCGATATGTGGTTCTGATTGGGATAAAGTGAGCAACCTTGGTTAAGGTGTCCACTATGACCCAGACTGCGTCATTGCCTCGATGTGTCTTAGGTAGTCCTGTGATGAAATCCATGCAGACATCATCCCATTTCTATTGTGAAACTGGCAGCGGTTGGAGAAGTCCGGCTGGCTTCTGATGCTCTGCCTTCACCTTGTTGCATATGTCACAACAGGCCACAAAATAGGCAATGTCTTTCTTCATTGAATCCCACCAGAATATTTGTCAAAGGTCTTCATACATTTTCGTACCTCCAGGGTGAATGGAATACGAAGATTCGTGTGCTTCTGACAGGATTTTCTGCTTTAAATCCGCCTGATTGGGCACACAAATCCTTCCACGGAATCGGAGGGTACCAAATTGATCCTTTGAGAAATCTGAAGTCTGTCCTGCTACCATATTCTTGGAACGTTTCTACAGGACGGTGTCAGCTGGCTGGGCCTTGAGGATCTCTTCCTCAAGTTTGGGGGCAACTTCCAAAATATTAGCAAGGCCAGCATCAACTATGACCAGGTTGAGCTGAGCAATCTCCTCTTGAAGTTCAGGAGGCAAGGATTTCAATATGACATTTAGGCTGACAGGCTTTCGACTGAGTGCATCGGCAACCACGTTGGCCTTACCCGGGTGGTAATTTATTCCAAGATCATAATCCTTGACTAACTCAAGCCATCTTCGTTGACGGAGATTTAAATCTGGCTGAGTAAATATATACTTGAGACTTTTGTGATCGATAAAAATTTGGCACCTCTTTCCGATGAGGTAGTGTCTCCAAATTTTTAGAGCATGAACCACCGCGGCCAATTCCCTAGTGGGGTCGTAGCTGTCGCGATGCATATGCTACTACCTTGCCGTCTTGCATAAGTACGCATCCAAGTCCTTGTCTGGAGGCGTCACAGTACACATCAAAACTGCGGTAGATATCTGGAAGAGTCAACACGGGTGCAGTTGTCAGCCGTATCTTTAGCTCATTGAAACTTTTCTCGGAGTCCTTAGTCCATTCAAACTTCTTATGCTTTTTGAGCAGCTCCGTCATGGGTTTAGCAATCTTGGAAAACCCTTCAATGAAACGACGGTAATATCCGGCTAATCCAAGAAAACTCTGGATCTGTGATACGGTTGTGGGCGACAACCAATCGAGCACATCCTTTACTTTGCTCGGATCCACGGCTATACCTTCGGCGGATAGCACATGTCTAAGAAATCCAACTTGCTTGAGCGAAAACTCGCACTTACTGAATTTGGCGTATAGCTGATGGTGGCGGAGTCGTTGTAGCACTGCTCGGAGGTGTTCTTTGTGATCTTCTTCACTTTTTGAGTAAATAAGTATGTCATCGATGAAGACTACCACGAACTTATCGAGGAAGTCCATGAATACTTTGTTCATCATATGCATGAAGAAGGCAGGGGCGTTGGTGAGACCAAAGGACATAACTGTATATTCATAAAGACCGTACCGAGTGGTGAATGCGGTCTTAGGAATATCTTCCTTTTTAATCTTGAGATGATGATATCCTGTCCGTAAATCAATCTTGGAGAATACCTTGGCCCCACTGAGCTGATCAAACAAATCATCAATCCTTGGCAGCGGATATTTGTTTTTGATGGTGACATCATTCAGCTGACGGTAATCCACACACATGCGGAGGCTGCCATCCTTTTTGTCCACGAAGATAGCAGGTGATCCCCATGGTGAAGAGCTGGGACGGATATATCCTTTCTGGAGCATTTCATCAAGCTGTTTCTTTAGCTCCACTAATTCTGATGAGGGCATCTGGTAATACTTCTTGTATAACGGTGCGGTTCCGGGCACAAGATCTATTGCAAACTCAAGCTCTCGATCTGGGGGCATGCCTGGCAGTTCTTCTGGAAATACATCAGGAAACACACTGACCACGGGAATTAATTCCAACTCAGCCACAGCGGTGATGGCCATTTCTTTCTTGGGTATGCTTCTGCGAGCATATAATTTTGTAGTCTGCCCCTTCTGACTGGTCAAAGTGACTTCTCGGGTCGCGCAATTTATGCATACTTGATATTGGGTCAACCAATTCATACCCAAGATAACATCCAACTATACAAACTCAATGATTATCAAAGAAGTTGGAAAACAGACTCCGTTGATATTGATTTCCATATTATGGCATACCAGGTTGCTCTTGATTAAGGATCCCGGGGTTTGTACCAGCATATTCTTGCCCAAAAGCGAACAAGGAAATTTGTTTTGGGCAACAAAACTCCGAGAAATAGAAGAGTGGGAAGCCCAGAGTCAAATAAAATTACTGCCGGTATGTTATTAACAGAAAACATACCAATGACAACTTTGGGGTTCTCTTGGGCTTCATCTGCGGAGAGGTGATGAACGTGCCCAGTGATGTTTTGCTGGTTGGGGCATGACTCCATAAAGTTGACTTGTGGCCTGATTAGTGCACTTGCCTTGCCGTTCTTGGGACACTGTCTGGCATAATGTCCGGTTTGCCCAGAACTGAAACAAGAATTGTTCCGCTGACGCTCCTCGTGCACTGGGTTGGTCACGACATTCTTGACTTGGGTGGTGGTCTTGTTAACATTCTGTTGCCAATTGGGCTTGTATTCCACCTGAGTCTACTGCCAGGTACGGGCCTTTTGCACAGGCTGCCCTTCCTTCCTTGGCTCAAACTTGCGCTTGTGGTCGTTGTTAGCAGGCCTGTTGTCCGATACGAGCTTGTGCTCCCTTTCAGCAATGAAAGCTTTGTTCACCAGAGTTTGGAAATCTGGGAAATCGAACATACTGAGGCTACACAGGAGTTGCGGGTTTAATCCACCAAGAAATCTGTCAATCTTTCTTACTTCGGTGGCCACGCCATAAAGGGAGTAACGGGCCAGATGATTGAATTTTTGCAAATATTCACCCACAGACTGATTTCCTTGTAGGAGAGAGAGAAATTCACGTTGCTTAGCCTTCATAATTCCAGTAGGGATATGACATTTCCAGAACTGATCCTTGAATTTTGACCAGGTGATTTCTTCATCAGCAGGCCACATGGCTTGTGTATTTTCCCACCATATGGCAGTAGCGCCTTCAAGATAATGAGTTGCAAATGGAACTTTATCATCTTCTTCAGTACGAGCAATCTCAAGCTTCCTCTCAATGGTTCGCAACCAATCGTCTGCATCCAAGGGATCAATAACTTGACTGAAGCTGGGAGGCTTGGTCCTCTGAAAATTTGACAGCTTGGAGTGATGACCGTTCTGATTTCCATTCTGCCCAACCACAGCTTGCACACTTCTTAATATTTCAATCAGATCATTATTCCTCCTTTCCTCAAACATACGTAGAATTTGCTCGGTGGAGGGCGGATTTGGCGGTGGAGGCGGTGGTGGTATGTACGGCTCGGGAGAGTGTCCTGCCTGTCGTGCAGAACGACGAACAGGAGCATCCTCATGAGCGTTGCTACTGCTGCCTCCCCGCGGCATTCTATTGTGGATTTTTCCCAGGACAACGCAACCGAGATGAGAAACATTCAAAATAAATTGGGGAAAAGCCAGCAACAAAGCCCGATAAAACCCAAAATAACGAAGAAAATACGGCGAATAAAATAGAGTTCCAACATAATTATACATAGACTCATACATGAAAGATAAACAACATGCCAGGTTCAACTACTCTCATACAGGAAACGAAACATCATGACTCATACGACTACATTCGTACACCATCCTGACGACTGCGAATACTTAGAAGCTCTACTGCTCTGCTGGTGCTGCGGGGTCCTCTCCTGAAGCGGACTCGGATCTTGAACTCACGAGGTTGACTGAAACCTCCGGGTTAAAGGTAACACGATGACGCTGCCTCGAGGGCTCTCCCTCCGGGGCAGGTGTAGGGTGAAGCATCGAGGCTACACGAGTAGTGAGAAGTGAAACCCACTCAGCAGGAGCACTGAGAGGATTCACGGTCGAGGCACCCGAGCTACTCGGAGGAGTAACCGGTGAAATAGGGGAACTAGAACTGGCTGGAATATAAGGAGTAAATCCCAGGGAGGATGGAGCAGTGACAGATCTAGCAGAGGCTAAAGCAGTACGAGCACGAGTCAGCTCTCGAGCCAGCTCGTGGATCATAAGATAGCTAGCAGTGATATAATGGGCAAGGTGGCTAGCAACACTATCAGACTCCGGATCAATGATAGGGAAACGGACACGACCATTGTCGTGCAGAGAAGGATAGTAGTAGAAACCTGGGTGGTTTTGCATCCGGACCTCGTTGTAACGACGCTCGACAAGGACCTCGAATGCAGCAAACTGGACAGCCTAAGAAGCGGTAGAAGCGTAACCGCTCTGAGAGGTACGAGTGTAAGTGCTGGAATCGGAACTAGTGCGCAGAGTAACCACTGCATGGTACTCATACACTGAGTCTGCTAGACGCTCCCGGTACACACAATAGACTGGGTCGTCACCGAGGGGGTACAGCCGACGCCACACGTTACCAAGGAGATGCGGCGACGTGTACGGCATCAGCTGCAACTGGCACGGATACGGCACGAGAGCCATCTACAGTCACAACCATTAGCAGGTTAGCATAAAAATAAAACAAGTGCATGCAATGCAACAACCAGCTACAAATGCTACCGACACTCAACTTAAACTCGTATCTAACATACAGTTAACACGTCGTAGTCTAGCGTGGCCTACAGTCAGCGCGGCTCTGATACCAAGTGTTGAGGCACCCCGGCTAAGAGCAAATGGTTTACCATGCATTGCCAGCCCAGAGATCTTGTCTTCTGGCAACACACAACAACTTGGTACAGAAAACAACCGCTTTATTGATGCTAGCGGATCAAAGTTTATATTACAACAGGTGGCGAGGCCAAGCGGCACACACGGTGCGGCTGAACAATATGTACATTATTTAGTGAACATAAAGGGCCCTCGATCATAACAACTACGCGGCAGCGGAACAACGTCGTAGCGGAACTCCATAGCATAGGGACACCGATCTGGACACGGTCTAGACTCGATCAGCACTCCTTTCCAACGAGACTTTCCAAAAATCTGGCATGGCACGCCAGGTCAGTATATTGAATGTACTTGCAAGCTCACAACAAGCATAAACATAATGACAAACAATATCATGATAATTAACCAATTATTAATAATGCAACAATATATATCCAACATGATGTGATCATGCTCTTGTGTGAAAATTCCTTGTACTGGCTTAGCAAAGGTGATCTCTTGGATCACGAACGTACCAGACTTGTGGTCTTAACTCAGGTTACCTTGTGATCTTTCCAGCAATCACAACCACGACAATCACTTGGTCTTAAACATCAAGATGGCCTTCCCAACATCATCAACGGTGCAAAGTTCATGACTTAGTGTGCAAAATTTATTAAACGTTGACCCATGGTTTGACCTACTTTCGAGCGTGTCCGTAACCGTGGACTCGGCTATCGATAGATTAATACACTCTGCAGAGGTAGCGCACTGTACCCTCACCATGGAACCCATGGCCTCGCACTCCCATTCGGGTGGACCAACGACATTCCGACGAAACCCCTCCATTGTCATGACCCTCTCCCGGCCACTCCGACTCACTCCCCACTGGGCTAGTCCTGGGTGGCCCCGTGTCTACCAAACACACCAACGAACACCGTCGTGGCCAAAACATAAACGTCCCACACGGGGACACGGTACCATAATCTCAACAACGGGCACACAAGGTTATGTCTGCTTACCGGGCCAGGGTACCGCATGCCCATAACCTTCCCTCGTTGGAGGCACCGACCAGAGGCATGACAATGGACCGAATAAAGGCCTTCCCATAAAGGCAAATGTGGTTGCACTGGGTAAAACTCAATTCAGTGGCACCATGACCCGGTCAGCGATATATTCAAGTTGGGTTATTAACAGGTTCTACTTAACGTAAAAGTAACCGGTGTCATAACATGCCATGCAAGTGCAACACAAACATATGCATCTTATATCATCGGAAATAACTGGGTGAACTATATCCACACTAAGCATGAACATCAACAACTCATGATACTACTCTGGTAAGGATTAAACCTCACTTTAAACAGAATCTTTTCTAGCAAATTAATCATTTTTCTCATGCAAGAAAAATAACTTCAAATAATTATTTATATTCATAACTATATTACTTCTTCATAACAAAATTTACTTCTAGTTACTTTACCAACTTAGTTAGCTTCAAACTTTCTGTAAACTAAGCATGACAACTTAAACAAACAACCAACAGAATATAAATAATATAATAGTGATTTAAATGCATAGATTAAATCATTTATTCAAGTTGTAAAATCACAAATATTGTAATGGCACCATGAAAATGTTGCTGTGGTTTGCCTTAGTGCAGATGAGGTTCACAAGCCTCCTGGTGATCCTCAAGACAAGCTTCACCTTCTGAAAATATTTATAAACACAAAAGAAAACATCCAGAACCCTTCTGAAATTCACCAGAAAATCTAGACAGCAGAGAAAAATCTCATTTTTGGTGAGCTGATAGATTTCTTCACAAAGAACCCAATGCAAAAAGAATCAATTCATTTGGACTCATGGTTAAAGAGTTTGGCTGTTTGAAGCTCTCTGGAAAAAAATGAAATTTGAATTTGAATAAAAACAGACTGGGGGTGACGTTGAAGGCGTAAAGCCTCGCGGGCGCCACCACTCATACCGCTTCGCGCGTGTGCTGAGTGACTGACTGCCGGGCCCCGCTAGTCAGGTGAGAGGGAGGGGAGAGGGAAACAGAGGACGGCGCGGCTTCGCCGGAGCTCACGCTGGCGAGGAGAGCTTCTTGGCCAGAACGAGAGGGAGGGACAGAAAGAGGAGACGGAGGCGCACCTGCCCGTACCCGTAGAGTAGCTAGGGGTGGTCAGACGGTGTCGGAAACAGCCTCTCTAGCGGAGATAGAGAGCAGAGGTCACCGGAGATGAAGACGACGGCGACCAGAGGCGACTCTGGGGGCTCCAACCGGGAGGAACAGCACCACCGAGGCACGGCGGAGGCCCTGGAAGGGAGGCCCGAGCCTGGGAGGGGCTGGAACTACGGAGACGACCCGAGGGGATCGCCGGCGAGCTCGGGGACGGCGGCCCGCGGCCTGCCCGGCCGGGCTACGGCTTTCTACGAGATGGTGGAGTGTGTGGGAGGAGTGGATGGTGCTCGAGGAGGCTGGGGAGGGCTCTATTTATAGCCGGCGTCGAGGGGGGATCGGGCTCCTCCGGTGGACACCTGGACACGGCGTCTGGCGACGAACGGCGTCAGTGAGAGGAGGAGAAGGCAACGCAGCTCACGCAGGAACTGTGGGCGAGAGGGCACGAGCACAGGGGCACGGGGGTGACGGCGAGCACAGTGCACAACGCACTGTTACGTTGGTCGGACCGCGCCCGTGCTCGCTGCGGCGAGCTCCGGCGTTGGCGAACGCTAGGAGGGAGTTAAGAGGGTTTGGACGAAGATTGTGGCGAAGTTTTGCAAGCTTAGGCAGTCGGGGCAGCGTGCACGCGTGAAACAGAGTGCTCGGCGGCACTCAGAGCGCGGCGACAGGCAGGTTGGCATCGTCCACATGCGTGGTCACCGCGTGAACTCTGACCTCAAGCCGGCCTAAGCCCAAACTTCATGTCTGGCATGTTGTTCGTGGTAGTTTTAGAGTTTACCACACTTGGGTTTGATCGCAGGCGCATTAGAATAGATTTCAACTGCCTGGTAAGTTTCTGGACAGTAACTTTGAGAGCTTACTGTGGTCAAACTACTGGGAGTTGGGAGCTGGGCTTTGGAGGTTAGCAATCATCTACTAAGGTGATGATGCACAAGAAAAATCAGCCACAATGGCTCAAGTAAAATGGTAGTTGCCGTAGAAACGACCATTTCTGTCCAAAACAGAAAATATTTTCTGTAGCAAAAATATTCCAAAGAGTGATGAAATATTTTTGCTCAGGAAGGTGCCCTATGGTTCAAAGAATATTTGTGAATTTTCTCAGATTTTTGTGGGCAAGAAAAATTGGGGTTGCTTTGGAGCACATTGAGCTAGCTAGGGTTTAAGAGAGGGAAATGAATATTTTTCATTTAAGAAAATATTCAAAATATTATTTTGAGTTGAACCAGAGAGGAAATGATGTTTAGAGAGGGAAATGAGGCACTTGGGTGAAAGCCAAGGGGTACCCAAGTGTTTAAGTCCATCTGAAAAGATTCAAAACTCCAAATTTCAAAATCAACCCAACTGAAAATCAGGCAAAGAGCAGAGGGCAAAAACCAGGCTGTTACAGACGAGTACATTCTTCTGTAACCAGCAGCACGTCACTGTGATCAATCCACACAAGGATGTCGCGGTAACGCCTCCACATGTACCACGTGGCTTCATGAACTGTAAGAGAGACACTATGTAGTGTGCCATTGTGTTTTGCACATACTCGAAGTACTAGTAAGGTACACGTGCATTGCACGCGTGAGATTTTGCAACCAAATTATGAATAAATACCACACTGTAGCATGTAAGCTCTAAGTCATATATGCCTCATGTAGACCTTCGTTTAATTCTTATAGTTCATCTCATTCAAGATCAATTAGTATTTATAAAAAAACCTAGGGCCTCTTTGATTCGTAGGATTTCCAAAACGCGGGAATAGGAAGAACATGGGATTAGAGTGGAATGTCGTCTTGAATCCTACAGGATGGTATGAGTGTTTGATTGTGCATAGAAAAACGCAGAATTGTTTCAAAGAGGTTTGAGTGGATGGGATGTTTCCTATGAAATCTAGTGCAAATGAATCATATGGAAAAATTCCTATGGTTTACAATCCTACGAATCAAACAACCAAGATTGGAAAAATTCCTAAGGATTAGAATCCTCCAAAATTCCTTCGAGAATCCTTTGAATCAAAGAAGCCATTAATCTATTTTATGATTCACGGAATTGTGCGTTGTAAAGCATAAAGTAAAAACAAATAATGGCAATTCAACTAAAAAAAAGTTTGGGCAGTTATGATACGGAAGATTCTAGAACAAAGGAGAACCACTGTTGTTTTGAGATTTGTGCATTATGCTTAAGTTCAACCATGGAGTCTGCTAGATTGTAAATGTGGAAAAATTCGGTGGGGGGCTAGAAGATGGTGCGAGGGGCCGAGTGGAGGGAGACTATGAAGGAGTGCACAACTGCGAGATCGATATTTAGAGAGAGGGGGCGAGAACATGCGCTGTTGCGCGTAGTGGCGGAGCCATGAAAAATGTCCCATGAGCTAGGGGGCCAAGCGTTGCTAATCCTTTACGAGGAGGGCCAATTCATCAACTTAAACCATTTTTACCAGCAATTGTCTAATGATCACATTCATATTAGCCTCGATATATAGTGATGTTAGGGGGGCAGGGCCCTTGCTGCCCCTGTCTTCGCCATTGTGCGCGCGTCTGAGAGATGAAGCGAAAGGCATGGATGATGAGAGGGGGGCGTTGGATATATAATTAATGTGGGTGTATTAGCTATATATGTAATCCTATATAGAGAGGTATAGATTGATCGATGTGGACGTGGGAAAGAGGGTGAGACCTCACTAGATATATGTGGAAAACTATGAAAGACCTAGCTATACACACACACACATAGAGGAACATCGATCGTTGCGCATGCACGTGAGAGATAAAGAATGCCTGATATGATGGAGAGGGGGATGTGTGTGTGTGTGTGCCTTCATGGGAGACCGACCTGCAGAAAAAGATTGCATGTGTGCGATGGATAATGTCGACTGGTACTGTGTGTGCATGCATGCACGAGAGAAAGTTAGTGGTACAATTATAAAGAGAAGACCAATGTGTGGGTGTAAAAGACTAGGTGAGGTCATAATCAATGTAAAGTTGAATTCAAATATTTGAATAAGAGATCATGATGTTTGAAACCCATGCATGCATGAATATAACGGAGATCCGCGCGGTGTGGTTTGGAAACGAGCATGGTGTAATGTACACACTGAACAAGGTCAGACTGGTTTGAATTTGAGATACCTATGGCAGACATCGTTTGGCCACATTGCATCCGTGCATGGACACACTATTCAACTTGGAGATGATGGGTGGCTTTCGCATCACATACTATATCTATACCCCTATATATTATTTTTTATATTGTTTATATAGTGTGCGGAGAACTTTAACTTTGAAAGATGGTCGTTGGATGAGGCCAATCCGATGGTGCAGAGCTGGCAAATTTGAGCACTACTGGCCATTGGATATCATCTAGATTCCACCAGATTTTGCCACATGTACAATCTAGAAGACTCTATGGTTGAACTTAAGCATAATGCACAAACCTCAAAACACAAGCACTTCTTCTTTGTTCTAGAATCTTCCGTATCAAAATTGCCCAAATGTTTTTCTACATGATTTGTTTTTACTTTATGCCTTACAACGCACAATTCCATGAATCTTAAAATAGATTATCTTTCTCATAAAAATTAGATGATTTAAACGAACATCTACATCATGCATATATGACTCAAAGCTTACATGCTAAAATGTGGTATTTATTCAAAATTTGGTGGCCAAATCTCATGCGTGCAATGCACGTGTACCTTACTAGTCTAAATGGTGTCTGTGTGTGTGTTGTGTGTGTTAAACACATTGTACGTAGTATATCATACTAGTCTAAATGGTCTTTTTTTCTTTTGGGTACGCGTTAAGCTTGTTCTCCCGAAATTTCAAGCCGCGCCTTGTTATGCCAAAATTTCAAGCTAGCGTCTCTGTCTATCGTGCTGCGAAACTCCCGCCTCTTATTACCCCGAAATATTTAAGATAAATCTTTGTCTCGTCGTGCTCCGACAACTCCCTCCATCTCAACCCGCGCCTTGCTATTCCAAAATTACAACGCGCGCGAAAACTCCCACCTCCTGTGAAATCCCGACACGCGAAATGCCCGTGGTACCCCTGAACCGAAAGAACTGCCTCAAATCGGTGGGGGTACTTTCGTAACTTACCCCACATTTCAGACAAGTGCGTCCCTAAGCCATGGTTCCCCACTCCCATCCCATTCGCCCACCCATTCGTACACCGAGGCCGGGAAAACCCGCGAAGCCCCACACCCTCCTCCGTCCGCCACCCAGCCGGAGCCTCTTCCCCGACGACATCGTCCACAGCAACACCTCGACGTCCCTCATCCATCGTACCAGATGAGGATCCGTCGATGATCTGGTTGTCCCGCTGGTTCAGCCACCCCGTCCTCCAGCTCCAAGGAGCTGCCCGACGTTCCCCTCGTCTTTCGCGCCACCACCATTCCCACACCGTCGTCTTCACCTGCACCACCGGAAGAGCATCATCATCACTGTTTCCTCGGATGAAGCTGCGGCCTAATCGGCGCCACCAAAGAGGTTGTACACTAATCGCCGCATTTTCTTCTTGATTCGACACGGTGCGGCTCCATCCACGGCGGCGTCGCCGGCCACTTCCTCCACGGCGTCGCTCCCTCGGCGGCGACGTCCACATCAGTAGGAGCTGCTGCTGCTTTAGCTCTCGCCCGCGCTGCTGCTCTGCTCTTGCTCTCGGCCGCCTGCCTGGCCTGCTCTTGCTCGCGCTGCTGCTCTCGCTCTTGCTCTTCCTTGCGATGCTGCTCCGATTTAGCTATACTTTAGTCGACTGAATCGACTTTTGGTTCAGTCGATTTTCAGGGGGTGGGGGGGCTCGCCGGAGTTAAGGAACAACCAGTCGCAGCTGGGAGGGGGGCTCGTCGGAGAGGTACCCCACTATCTATCTTAGGGTTCAGGGTGGGGGCGGTGGCCGCCGGCGGTGGCGTGGGGATCGCCGGAGAAAAAGCTCGGCATGGGGGGCCTAGAGGGATGGCCGGGGCGGCGGCGGACCGGCAGTGAGGAGTGTTTCCAGGGCGGGCGGGGCGGCGCACCGCCGTCCGCGGGCGGCGGGGGGCACTACAAAAGAAAGACACATCCGTGACATTTTGGGCCGAACGAAATTTTTTTCTATCATACATATGACACTTCTATGATGATAATTTTGAGAAAACCCGGTATCATCATAGATGTGGTGGGCTCCTACTTCTATGACAAAAAATCATGATAGAAAATGGGCTTTTCGTCCTGGGCGGGCCGGAGACGCAGCTGCATGAAATTCTTTGGGCCGTCCATGACGGAAAAAACCATGGTAGACGCGAGGGGGAGGAATATTTCGGGGAGTTCCCGGTTATGGTGGGAGGTCGGGGGCCGAGCGATGCGCGTTTCTCTCGTACACGTATGCGCGTGTGTGTGAGGCGTTGGCTCTAACTGAACCCGAGCGAGGCGTTGGGCTCTAACTGAACCCAAGCGATTGCATTGCAGGCTACGCGTTACTGAACCCGAGCGATCGATCGATGGCTGTTAACTGAACTCGATCGAGCGATTCCTTCGCTACTGCTGCTAACTGAAGTTGATC
>NC_057802.1:466416347-466428383 GCF_018294505.1 Triticum aestivum | reverse complement strand
CCGTTTTGCGGTACGCCACACCCCTCCCGATGAACAGGACCCCCGTTTCGACCGTACGAGGTCCGTTTCGTCCGTTTTGCGGTACGCCACACCCCTCTCGATCAACAGGACCCCGTTTCGACCGTAGGAGGTCCGTTTCGTCCGTTTTGCGGTACACCACACCCCTCCCGATCAACAGGACCCCCGTTTTGACCGTAGGAGGTCTGTTTCCTCCGTTTTGCGGTACGCCACACCCCTCCCGATCAATAGGACCCCGTTCCGAACGTAGGAGGTCCGTTTCCTCCGTTCTGCGGTACGCCAGGCCTCGTTTCCATCGCCTGTTCTGTCCAAGCCCTCCCGATGAACACGACCACACATTCCGTTCCGACCCAGCCGGTTGGCTCCCACGCGTTCCGTTGCCTCCCGATGAACACGACGCATTCCATTGCCTTCCGATGAACACGACGCATTCCGTTGCCTCCCCATGAACACGACGCATTCCGTTGCCTCCCCATGAACACGACACATTCCGTTGCCTCCCCATGAACACGACGACGACGTTGTTTCTCTGTTCCGACCCAGCCATGTACACGAGAACTGGCCGTACATATGCGCGAGTAGGCGTTCGAGACCCTGCCCGTATGTACACATACGTGGCCGTATTTTCTTTCTTGCACCCTGGCCGCTGTACGCACGTGTACATGCTACGTGCACGCCTCTACTACGACACGTGCGCGCCTCTACATCGACCAGTATGTACGTACACGTTCGCGACCAGAATGACAACGCTACGTACGCTTCGACCAGGTGGGTCCCGACTGTCAGGCACTTCCTTGCCTGCGAAGATGTAGCTGGTGGGTCCCAGCAGTCAGGGGGGCGAATCGTTTTGTTTTTTTTGCCCGGACGCACTTCCTTGCGTGCGAAGGTGTAGCTGCTGGGTCCCAGCAGTCAAGGGGGCGAATCATTTTTTTTCCCGGACGCACTTCCTTGCGTGCGAAGGTGTAACTGGTGGGTCCCAGCAGTCGGGGGGCGAATCGTTTTTTTTCCGGACGAACTTCCTTGCATGCGAAGATGTAGCTGGTGGGTCCCAGCAGTCAGGGGGGCGAATCGTTTTTTCCCGGACGCACTTCCTTGCGTGCGAAGATGTAGCTCGTGGGTCCCAGCAGTCAGGGGGCGAATCATTTTTTTCGCGAAATACAGTGGCCCGTCCGGTGGGTCCCCGCTTTCAGGTGGAGGAATAATTATTTTGCGCGTAATAAGGAGGCACTTCCTTGCGGCTGCCATGGACCCAGCTGTCAGCCTCTCCACATATAGTCCACGTCCGATGGAAGTCGTTCCTTGACCACGTTGACCACGCCGCGCCGAGAGCACCAGGGCGGTGGACGACGGCGAGGCCTAGGAAGGGGACGACGCGGAGCCGGGGAAGACACGGCAGTGGATGCACACGCGGAGAGGAGTACGAGGGTTCACTGGTTCGGCTGCACTGCCGTCGCCGCAGAATAACAGGGGGTATGGGTGAGTGGAGGGATGGCCTGGCCAGCGGTGGGAGTAGTAGGGGGCGGTGAGGCCTCCGTGGCAGCACAACCGACCATGGGAGGCAGGAGCAGGCGGCACGACCGGTGCTGCTTTGGGTGGCTGGAGCAAGAAGACCTGAGGTTGAAGAAGCACGACGGCCATTGGATGGACATCGTACGGTCACTGCAGCTAGAATTGTTTATATTGACTAAGTTGACAAAGCCCTTGGTACGTCAACTTAGTAGGCCCACAGGTCAGCTTCCGAAACTGTGCGCCCCAGATGTCAGGGGGAGGAATCATTTTTTGGGCGGGTGAAGCTAGAATATCCGAGATTGAAGAAGAAGCACGACATCTGTTGGATGGACATCCAACGGCCACTGCTGCTAGAACCGTGTGTTGACTATAAGTTGACAAAGCCTTGCATACGCGTCAACTCTGTTTTTTAGGGCACGCGTCAACTTAGTAAGGCCAGAAGTGTGTGGCAGAGAACTTATAGCCCATTTCAGATTTGTAAGAATGTGTAGCCCATTTTTGAATTCTAATGGAATTTACTACAGCCCATTTACAGTTTGTTAAAAGTACAGCCCATTTCAACCAACCGTTCAAAACAGAATTCAATAAAACTTTCCCACATTTTGAGGGGATCCAAAATATTTTTATCCCGAAATTTCTAGTCAGATTAAATACAATTTCAATATAAATTTATATTACGTAAAAATCCAACGAAACATTGCGCTCGCAACAATTAATGAAATTAAAATTTTCAATATCCAAAAATAATATTTTATAAAGTAATCACGTGTTTGGTGCATTTTTTTATAGTTACTGCCCAATTTCTATAATTACACCCCATTTATTATTTCTTAAAGCCCATTTTCTTGTTAAGCCTAATGCATCCCTCCTAGGAAAGATTTGTAGCCCAGCGGGGCGGAGAATAACAACTTGACCTTGCCTGGGTATTCCTAAAAAAAGTATAGCTGGGCTAGCCATTTTCAGCTTGAAAAAAATTAATATCTAGGCTGGATATCTGGCCTGGGCTAGACGGGCCACAGCCCGCTCAGTTAATACCTGCAGCGATGTTTTCGTTGTTGTTCAGAGAAGAAAAATTAATATCTGGGCTAAACATCGAAAAATTCTGCAGTGCTCACACCTCAAAAACACAAATACTGCTCGAGCTGCTTGGTCCCAGCTGTCGGCCGCTTCTTGTGCAATTCTCTCATTTATTGACTACTACATAGGTTGACAATGGTGTGGGACCGTGATGTCAGGAAACCAGGAGAAAGCAAAATAAATTATAGTTATATATATATAATAAGGAGGCACTTGCGTACGTGAGGCTATGGATCTGGTGGGTCCCCGTTGTCATCCTCTCCAAGTAAAGTCATCTCCTCGCCCGCGCGCGCTTTCCGCCCGAAACAGTCAGCGCCGCCCGCCCCGCATCCCGGTGCAGGCGATTGCTCCGCCTTCAAACGACACAAGTGCCGTCCGTCCGTCCATCTGCCGCCCACATTAATGATACGCGGTTGCCGAGGCAGCTACTCCGGCGCCACACGTCCATCCCTCCGCGCGCCCACCATTGCTATATAAACTGCTGCGCCGGCCATAGCCGTAGTCATCCGCATCCGTTCCCATTCTCCTGTCCACACCACTACTGCCCACCATGGCTTCCTCGCGCTCCAGCGCTCTTCGGGACAGGCGGACGACGGACCACAAGGAGATGGCAGCCATTGCTGCCGACCGGCTGGCCGGCAGGCAGCCAGAGGACGACGACGTCCCAATGGAGAACATGGTAGTCGATGATCCGGCGCCAACCCCCTCCTCCGCGCCATCCTCGCCGGTGCATTGCACCATGACCATCGGCGAGGCCCGTGCCCAATATATGGACAGGGTGAGGCAGATGCGTGAGGAGAAGTTTCGGGAGGCGCAGGCTGACGCCGCCTACAACCAACATCTCCTCAAGGAGCACTTGCAGGCGAAGGAGCAGATCGCCGCGGAGCGGGCGGCACAGGAGGCGCTGCTCGACTCGTACCGCTCCGCCCGCAAGGGCCGCCTCGAGCGCTGGCGGTACCGCATGCGGGTGGCGGAGGCTGCGGCCGCCTACAAAGAGGCAAGCAAAGAGGGCGATGAAGCGGGCGAGGCGCTGTTTGGCGAGACCGAGGACAAGGCAGAGGACAATGCCGGCTCCGACGAATCCCCGCTCCGCTGGCGTCGACGAGGCCCTGCTCCGTCGAGGCCCCACGACGCCAACAACGAGGCAGAGGACACCGCCGGCTCTGCCGAGGCCCCGCCCCTCCAACAACGAGGCAGAGGACATCGCCGGCTCAGCCAAGGCCCCACCCTGCCGGCAACGTGGGGGAGGATTTCCACTGCTCCGCTGAGGCGCCGCCTGCTGGCAACGAGACAGAGGACATCGCCGGCTCCGCCGAGGCCCCGCCCCGCTGCCAACGAGGCCGCGCCACACAGAAAACGAGGAAGAGTAGAACACGGTAGGTCGCCGCCGCTCGGGTCCAAGAAAGGCCACCGCTGCTACCCTCCGGTTGAAGCCAAGCTAGGCGGGTTGACCATTGACGGTCGGTTAGCTTCTTGGCGGCGACGTGGAGTCGGAGAGCTACGCTGGAGAAGAACGCTGCTTCTACTTAACTGTTGGTGCAGTTGGCTGACTGACACGTGGGCCCACCAGGCCACATGTCAGTTACGCAACTGCACCTGCAGTTAAGTCACTGAAGCTTCTGTTCGGCTCAGCGGGACACAGGTGGGTAGCTTCGGTTAATTAATTATACCTCCAGCGCACCCCTTTTTAGTTGAAGAATGTATGAAATGTAATGAAATTCGGCATGTTTATATGAAATCCGACCATGTATGAATGAATTTATTTCGATTAGTTCGAATTCCTGTATCACTGGCATTGGATGAACATGCAAAACAATACGTACTAGCATTATTCCCAGGGTGATCACCTCGTTTGCAGCAGTTTCACATGTACTCCCTCCGGTCCTTTCTAGTCGTGCATACAAGTTTTGTCTGCAGTCAAAGTATCTCTACTTTGGCCAATCTTATACAAAAGAGTATGCACTTTCACAATGTGCGAAGTAAAAAGGAACAGAAGGAGTACACCGAGTTTGAGCGGCTTTTTAGCGTTTATGTACATTGCAATCAAACACACAGGCCTGGCAATTCATAGAGAACATTCAAAACCATCGATGATTATGCATCTCTGCGACTCACATGTCAGAGGCAATCTTTACTTCACAACTAAAGAATAAAGAAAAAATTGATCGACGCTGCTGACAGCAAAGGGCGTCCCATTCGAAAATATCAAACGCATGTCTTTCTAAAATCAATGAGCAAAATTTGACAAGGTTGTGGAATGGGCAGGGTTTGCCATCAGTTCGGACATTGACATGGCACCTCGTGCTAAATAAACCAGCTGTTCTTTTTGTGCAGTTCCACCAAAATCAACCAAATTCGCGCGTAGCTTGTATGATTTCGCCCTTATATGTTGCAACGCCTTGAACTTATCGGCACCTCCTTTCCTGTGGTGGAAATGAATGATTCGATGTATTCATGAACATTTTGTGCAGTTCCCATTGAAATCAAGCTGAGCACCCCTATTTGCACAAATACAAAAAAGTGATTAGTATAAAGCAAACTATACTATGAATTGACAGTTTCAACAGGCACATACATGGTCCATGTAGAGCACACTTTTAGAAAAATGGAACTCACCAAAAAGAATCCTAGAACAACATTGTACTCGCGCATCACAGAAAAAAAATGGAGATTTGTCAGTCCTTCTGAGCTGAAGTTAGTTTGGTCTTGTGGGGAGTAATGTAACCATCCTTCAACTGCTCCTTCTGATGAGAAGATAGACAGGGCTTCTTCATCCTGGCATAATTGGAACTAGTCACTTCACGTACTCCATATTCTTCTTCAGAGGAAGATGATCCTGTTGTGCAAAGACAAGAGGACTACTAAATGCTAGCATCCCTGTTTGCTCGAAAAAAAGGAAAGGAAATATTTAAAACAACACAGATGAAGCACTTCTCAAGGACAATACCACTTTTTCATGACAGTATCTAAACAGTAGCACAACACCAATAGAGATGACAAAGCTCAATCATATGGATGAAATCAGTGGGCGAGTACCAACCTTTGTCAGGAGGCTTATTGTGTAGAGCATACAGATGAAGCACTTCTGCGGAACCATCTGTTGCTATCTACGGTGGTGGCCATGCTTACTATATACTCCTCGATTAGTTTAATGTTTCCAACATCTTCTGGTGCAGTTGCACTAAAATATATGGTATCTTCAAAGAAGATCCCTTTTTGCAGAAGTAGAGATAATTACATATTACATTAAGAGTGGCATCAAATCAGTGGCAAAACAATTGCTCGTTCCAGACATAGCAATAAATTAAGATGCAAAACTATATCATTACTTGTGTCATCACAGTTCCAGTGCTTCATTACAGCACCGGGAGTTGATTTTTGTTTTTCTTCCGTTGTTCTTCCCCTTCATCACTTGGTTCAATAACAGACAAGCTTCGCCTTCAATGTAAGATTTGGCATGTCAATTAGGGAGCACAAGTATAGTACTAAACTTAATTTTCTGATGAAAGTGGCAAAATACAGGCCAGCAGTTGTGAAATATCCTTATCTTACCTCAATGGGATATTACGGTGCACATACAGATTGGAAGTCTTGTCTCTATTTCTGCAGTTCACTAAAATCAAGCAACATTATCGTACAAGTAGCACAACATATGAAAGCACACTGCATAATCATGTGAAAGAAGGCTAGTACTGACCTCTCATGATGCGGAATTCAAACAACTCACAAGAAGAAGATCTGAACCAAATTCGCCTTAACGGATAGGAAGTAAGATCTCCTCTTGTGCAGTTCCACTAAGATCAAGCAATCAAGCAACGTTGTCGGTGTGACATTTTGGTTGAACTGCACAAAACACTCTTAAAACAAAAGTGTTTTGTGCAGTGCAACAAAAGGTCACAATGGCAACGAGGTGAAGTAAATAACCCTGTTTACACAGAGGTGCAAAGGAAACAATTAGTGGTCAATAACGGTGGATGACACAGAAGCCAACAAAAAGAAGCATCTACCTTATCTAAATGGGAAAGAAAGCAAGACAGTAGCATTTCTCAAATGGTGGCATTGATTAATATTAACAGAGAGATTATATTAACAATAAAATTCGTTAAACATGTCATTTGCTTTTAATTGTGGCATTGCATCAATTTTCCAGCGGCATTATTAGAGGGTGTTTGTTTACAGGGAAATTTTGGTGTAGGGACTAAAAAAACTCCGTGTCAGTCCCATCTAAACCAAACAGGAGGGACTTTTAGGGACTAAAAGTGGGCATTTGGGACTAAAGAAAGAAGACCCCGAGGGAGTCTTTTTGGGACTTTTTCCAACAGTTGCCCCTGCCACGCATCGCACCTTGTCTCTATTAGTTCATTACTAGGGGTAACATGGTCTTTTAGCATGTCATTTAATAACCTCTAGTCCATGTTTAGTCCCTGGAACCAAGCAGGTTGGGACTAGGGAGTTTTTAACCAAACAGGGCCTTAGATTAACAACAGCTAATGAGTTGCACGGGACGGTGGACGCACCAACACCATGTGCATCTACCGATGTACTGTGGTCATGCACAGTCTGTTGCAACAAAGAACAAACAACCAAGGAGCATATTTGTGTTGGTCCCAGTTTTGTTATCTTTAGACACCTTTCCCTATGTGAGCGCAGCAAATCTAGTCCTGCTCAAACTCTATAACCTTGTCCCTTCCTTTCCTTTTTGAACTAGTACTTTCGCCCCTTCCTTTCCTCTTTGAACCACGTCCTAGATTTATGCGATACAACTTTCCCCACTACTTTCCCCCATTCCTTTCCTCTTTGAACCACGTCCTAGATTCATGCTATTCAACTTTCCTCCTTCATTTCCTCTTTGAACCACGTCCTAGATTCATGCTATATACAATTTTTCCCACTACTTTCCCCCACTCCTTTCCTCTTTGAACCATGTCCTAGATTCATGGTATACATGCAGCTAGAGCAATGCATGTGGAGTAAGTAAATTATACCTTAAGGTTCTTGGGGCGTGGTTCGGTGGGCAACGGGACGGCGGCGAAGAAGAAGGGGTCGGAGGCCCTCCCGCGCCGCCGCTGGGTGGAAAGTGAACAGCTGCGCCGGTAGTCCCTCGCCGAAGGCGACAGCGTTAAGCCTCCTTCCCTTCCCGACGAACGGATCATGCCGGCTCTTTGAGTAGCAGTAAGGGGAGAGAGAGGCCAACGAAGTCTTGTTTAGATCTGGAGAGGGCGAGAGAGTGTGAAGAGAGCAACTACAAGCGCTGAGGCTCCAGCGGGAGAGGGCGAGAGAGTGTGAAGAGAGCAACTACAAGCGCTGAGGCTCCAGCGTGTATATATATACTGGAGAGTGTGTGAAGCGTGCAAACCCTAGAAAACATTTTGACCAGTCAAAGAATCCTCCTGGCACAAATTATGCTCAAGTGTAGTTATCGAACCCGAGACCTCAAGTTTGATGAGCCAACGGGCCAACCAGCTACACAACCCTCCCGTTATGTTCAACGAGAGGGAAATAACCTTTTATACATTCCTGCATTCGTGTGACAAGCATGCCGTGTTTTTTGTGTGTGTGTGGGAGTCATTGGGATTTAAATCATAATCGTGTCATGTGGCTTTGGTGGTAAGATTATCCACAGTGGTGCAGAAATAATGCAGCCTTAGTCACCTTACCTCTCTCCACGTAGTACGTTGGGTCCCACCAGTCAGAGGGTGAAACAAACAAATTAATAAGAAAAATTAAAAGTGCAGCAGTGTATCTTACCTCACACATCTCGCTACTGCTCGGGAGCACTGTCCAATTGATCCCTCTATTCGCTCACGTACTATTTTAAGTGAATCCTTATTATAACATGCACACAAATTTTGGGCACTTGTATTCGACTTAAGTCAGTGTGCCACCGTATCTCATATATTTACTACTCCCTCCGTCTAGGTGAAATAAGTCACGTTAGAAGGTGCGACGGGACCAAGGTGCGTGTGTGTGTGTGTGTGTGTCTGTGTGTTTAACAACATGTGTGTGTTAGAGAGAGCGACAGATCGACCTACTCCTACAGAGAGATGTTGTGTAGTGTACGATTTTAGCCGCGAGAGTCGGTGCATCCTCTCGTTTCCGGGCGTGTCCGGTAGGGACATGCCGACAGCTGCCAGGCCCGCTCCTGACCAGCCTGGCCCACCCAAAGCCCCTCCATCGCCCGCGCGCGCTTCCCGCCCGAAACGGTCAGCGCCGCTCCAAAGAATCGGTGCCGCATTCATGCCCGGGCAGAGCGGACGCGACCTCTACTGGTGCAAGAGTGATGGTTGCTTCGTCCGTCCAACTTACTGCTGGGTCTATGTGATTTGACGGCTCATTGGTCTTTATTACTGAGGTGGTAGGACTGCTGGATGTCCCACACTTTCGGCGAAAGGAGGTACTACTACTAGATTACAATTTTCTCCATTCTTACAGCGGAGGCGTGCAAGAGCAGTGAAAACACGCAGGCTCAGTGATTACATGGCCCACCTCACACTATCACCGTGCGACACCTAACTCTTTACATAGTACTCCCTCCGTTCGTAAATATTACTAGATGAGTCCCCGCGCGTTGCCGCAGAACAGCGGTATATCTCTCTGCGCAAAATTATCGATTTCATAGAACTAAAAAAACTCTATAACCGCATGACAAATGTGGTAGCCAAACTAAATAAACTCCCATCATCACTTAGATCATCCCACGTAAGGAAAAAAGATCATCCAACTCCTACTGCATAATGGGATTATATTTTTCTTTTTGACATGTTAATGGGACTTAAAAGCTCACTTACATGCATGCTACCGGTGCATGCTTGCATGCAGACATGTTGATGTGATTTAAAACCCACTCACATGCATGTGCCACGGTATTTCTGCATGCTTGCATGTGGCTTAGTGCGAAGCCTCTCAACGTCTAGATCAGACGGCTATTATGGACTGATTTACTTCATCTAACGGCTACACCAATTTTGATGATGTGGCTCAAGGAGAGGATAGAGAATTCCTAGTAGTGGGGGCTGGCTATTACTAGTAGATAAGTTTTTGTAGAGATTCCACTACATACGGAACAAAATGAAAGAATCTACACTTAAAATGCATCTATATACATCCGCATGTGGTTCATGGTGAAATCTCTACAAAGACTTATATTTAGGAACGGAGGAAGTACTAGTATAGTACGTACTGTAATTTATCAGCGAGATAAATTTGTACAATGCTATGAAGCTTCCAACTTCTGTTACATGTATCTTGCGTCCAAAGTTGCCCGTTGCAACATTTCATCAAATACAAAGGAGACTAACATGCATGCTATTGCATCTCAATGATTGACAGATCATAGCAAATATGTACTCCCTCCGTTCCAAAATAAGTGTCTCAACTTTGTGCAAACTTTAGTACAAAGTTGTACTACTACTAAAGTTGACACTTATTTTGGAACAGAGGCAGCTAAAGAAAAAAACGATCCATGCAGTCCCTAGCCCTTGAACCGTGAACCCTGACCAGGATTCAATTTGCTGGCAACGTTCGAGCTTCCTAATAAATGAAGTTTGCAACCTTTTGACCATCGGATCATTTTGTGCAGTTTCACCAAAATCGAGATGAGCATCCCTGTGGCAAAGAAATTGTAGAAGCGTGATTAGAATAAGATTACTGGGACAAGTTGATGAGACATAAACTCATCACAAATACAGTACGTAGAAGCCAGTAGAGGTATGTGCGGGGCAAAGAAGTAGAGAAATATCCACAGGGAGTGATGTGGGCAGCTGGAGCAGTGGTGCAAGCCGGGTGTAAAGGGAGTTGTACCTGAGGGACGTAGCTCAACCTTGAGGAGGGCGGCGGGAGGCGGCAACTGCCCACGTCGCGGTAGTGAGCAAGGGACGAAGGCAACCTCACCGGCATTGTGAGAGAGAACGGCGGGGACCCCTGATCGGGACGTGCCGACAGTGGGTTTTCACCGTCGGCGACGGCCACCCCATCTACACTAAGCATCCACCCCTTCCCCAAGCGGACGTGATCCGCCGGGATGTTAGAGATGTGGCCACAGTCGTTTTGTGCGAGAGAGTGTGAAGAGAGCAGCCCCAGCAAGCAACCGTGTACGCTGGCCCGTCCTGACTATGTATATAGTGGAGCGGTTTCCTTTTCTCTCCATATGAACCTATCATATTGCGTACATGCCACTGAAGAAAAAAACTTTATTTATAAATGACGCGGCACCTACTACTCGTTCTCCTATAACCTTGAGCTTGGCATCTCCAAAATATTAACCTTGCGATTGGCTCTTCGCCTCTTCGGGAAGTCGAGCAATAATAGTAGTGCAGTATATATCGTTCTGGCTATATGAGACCGAATGAATTGCTGCACGTCCACCACGTGGGCGAGGGTCGAGGGGCGAGAGAGAGTGCTACATACGGAGCAAAATGAGTGAATCTACACTCTAAAATACGTCTATATACATCAGTGTTTGGAGTATGTACTAGTAGTTCATATTGAAATTTACTAAAGGACATATATATTCCAAACAATATGATATAATCTCTATAACCAAGGTAGTAGGGACGAGGAGTAAACGGAGGGAGTAGTAAATTTTTCTCCTCGTCCTGCGAGCCACCGCGCGCATGGGCGAGGGAGCGGGCGTAAGGCGGAGCAAGCTTCACCTCATCCTGCGAGCCACCGCGCCCGTGGGCGGGGGAGATGGCGTACTAAGCAAGCTTCTCCTCGTTCTGCGAGTTGACGGGACACATCAAAAGTACTCCAGTGTATAGAGCCTTGCCTCTAAGGTAGGCCCCACATGGTTTGCCTCTTTTTTAACATAACACGTCAAGTCGCAATTTGTTTGTTCACCCGTGGTAGACGATCCTCCCTCCACCAAGTGGACAACCAGTACACGTGCCAAATTACCACGTGGGCTGCCTTTTTCGTACAGAAATGAGCTCCACCGTGTACCGGCGCGAGTGTGGTTGGGAAAGAGACGGGAGTATGTGCGTCGTGCATGCACCTCTTCTCTTCGTGCACGCCCCCACCTACGTGGGTGTGTGTGAGAGATACAAACCGCGTCCGTGAGTGTTTTTTGTTTTGGGGTGGGGGTGGGGTGGGGGTTGATTTCGTGAATTATTTGTGGGAATATGTGTCGATGGCATCTCAAACAAAATTTTGCATGCAATGTGTGTGAAATGGAGGCCTATCCATATCATACATAGAGGGTCGGGCAATCCACGAGAAGAGAGGGAGCGGTCATAGCTATCGATAGAGTCGAAGAGAGGATCAAGTGGGTGGGTGCGAGATCGATGAAGAGAGCCATCGAAATCGTGTGTGTGTGCAAGTCAAAGATATAGGGCGACTGGCCTACCGGAATGTTAGGGGGCGCATGTCAAGTTTGTGTGTGGCAGGGAGACATAACTAGAGCGCTCGATGTATCGGTGTGTGTGGGGGGAGGGG
>NC_057802.1:466402600-466416131 GCF_018294505.1 Triticum aestivum | reverse complement strand
AGAGAGAGAGGAGAGAGAGAGGGAGGGAGAGGGAGGGAGAGGGGTAGAGTGTTGGATGGGTGATGGAGTTGCTTCTCGAAGATGGTGGGAGAGGCCTACTAGACAAACTGAGGGTGGAACTGCAATGTTATCAATAAGAGTGGGGATGTGTTTCTGTGTGTGCCTGTGCATGATAGATCTGTCGGGACGCATCCATGGATGATGAAGGGGAACCATGTGTTTGGTAAGCAAACCTAACTAGATCGGTAGATCAATTGTTGTTTGTCGGAGGAAGGGAGAGACACAACTAATGAGGTAGATCGATTGACGTGTGGGGTAAAAACGAGTTATAAGGACCTAGCTAGCTATATGTATAGTGAGAGATCGGTCGGTGTACGTCCATTTGTTAGAGGCAAATAAGGCCCAGCGAGATGGATAGACAAAGAGAATGGAGCTAGGAGGTAGTGCGAGAGGCCCAACTACTAGCTAGATAGGGGGAGGAGTGTGCGGTTGTGAGATCGATGAAAAGAGGGGCGAGAGTTTACACGTGTGTCTGACCGTATGAGAGACACGAGGCAAGGACACATAAAGGAGGAGGTTGAAGGTGTGTGTGTATCTTGTAGGCAGGCATCGCTGGAGAGGTTTATCGATCGGTGTGTGTCGGAAAGGAGTTGTGGAGACTCTGGGAGAACGACCTAAAGAAAAAAAATGAATGTGCCCGGTGGATAGAATGCCGAGGGAGGGGGAGGGCGAGCAGGGCGTGTGCATGCACAAGAGAAAGTTAGTGGTAGCTACAAAGGTTAGAGGATTGTGTGGGTGTAAGAGCCTAACAAAGATCATAATTTGGTATGAAAGCGGATTCATATATTTGAATAGGAGATCATAGTGTTTTAAACATTGCATGCATGAATATAGCGGTGATACACGTGCTGTGCACATGTTATACCATAATGTGATAATGCATGGCGTTTGCAACTCACAGCTAAATGCCGAACAATCTAAACCATACTATACATCAAACAATCTCAAATTTTATTTGAATTTGTGATAATGTGTGGCGTTTGCAGCTTACAACTAAATATCGAACAATTTAAACAATACTATATATCGAACATTCTCACATTTTATTTGAATTTGTGGCAATGTGTGGTGTTTGCAACTCACATCTAAATACTTATAGGCATAGGGGGCGGGGCACCATACATAATGTGATAAACACATTATACCTATGAGACATGGTTTAAATTATGAAGATCTAGCTAGAGCTAAAAATGTAATGTGATTTGAAATCAAAGTAAAGTGGATTCAAATAATCTAGTTCGAGTTCATATAGTACACATAGTTCATATGTAACTCGAGACTAATCATTTGGTGTGCTGTGAAGATAATACACAAATGATGGTTTAACTTGACAATAATGATGATTGTAGATCTTATTAAAACAGAGAAACAAATTCAAATGTTTTGACTTCACAACAATCATTACTATAGATCTTATTCAAATAGAGAAACGAATTCAAATTTAGTTCATATTAAAGCGGTAGTATATACATTTGGAATGCACTAAAACGTTCATTTGAGTAGTAGGTTGCATGCATTATACACGTAGCGAAATATTTTAATTAAACATAACATGAATTCAAAGTTTTGAATGACATTTGTAGTGCGTATTGACTTGGTACAGTACACGTTAGGCTTGTCCGGAAATTTCAACCCGCGCCTTGTTAGCCCGAAATATTAAAGATATATCTTTGTCTCGTTGTGCTCCGACAACTCCCTCCATCTCAACCCGCGCCTAGCTATTCCGAAATTACAGCGCGCGTGAAAACTCCGACCTCCTGTGAAATCCCGACACGCGAAATGCCCGTGGTACCCCTGAACCGAGAGAACCGCCTCAAATCGGTGGGGGTACTTTCGTAACTTACCCCAAATTTCAGACAAGCGCGTCTCTAAGCCATGGTTCCCCACTGCCATCCCATCCGCCCACCCATTCGTACACCGAGGCCGCGAAAACCCACGACGAAACCCCACACCCTGCTCTGTCCGCCACCCAGCCAGAGCCTCTTCCCCGACGACGTCGTCCACACAACACCTCGACGTCCCTCATCCACCGTACCGGATGAGGATCCGTCGTCGATCTCATCGTCCCGCCGGTTCAGCCACCCCGTCCTCCACCTCCAAGGAGCTGCCCCGACGTTCCCCTCGTCTTTCGCGCCACCTCCACTCCCACACCGCCGTCTTCACCTGCACCACCGGAAGAGCATCATCATCACCGTTTCCTCGGATGAAGATGCGGCCTAATCGGCGCCACCAAAGAGGTTGTACACTAATCGCCGCATTTTCTTCTAGATTCGACCTCACAGTGCTGCCGGCGCTCGGTCCCGAGCCGACACGGCGCGGCTCCATCCACGGCGGCGTCGCCGGCCACTTCCTCCACGGCGTCGTTCCCTCGGCGGCGACGTCCACATCAGTAGGAGCTGCTGCTGCTTTAGCTCTCGCTCGCGCTGCTGCTCTGCTCTTGCTCTCGGTCCCCTGCCTGGTCTGCTCTTGCTATTGCTCTTGCTCGCACTGTTGCTCTCGGTCTTTCTCTTGCTTGCGATGCTGCTCCGATTTAGGTACACTTCAGTCGACTGAATCGACTTTTGGGTCAGTCGATTTTCAGGGGCTGGGGGGGGCTCGCCGGGGTGAAGGAAGAACCAGCCGCAGCGGGGAGGGGGGCTCGCTGGAGAGGTACCCCACTATCTATCTTAGGGTTCAGGATGGGGGCGGTGGTCGCCGGTATTGGCGGGGCGGTGGCGTGGGGATCGCCGGAGAAAAAGCTTGGCACGGGGAGCCTAGTGGGAAGGCTGGGGCGGCGGCGGACCGGCGGTGGGGAGTGTTTTCGGGGCGGGCAGGGCGGCGCACCGCCGGCCGCGGGCCGCGGGCAGCGGGGGGCTGCTGTTTGGCTGGTGGTGGCTGGCGGCTCAGGGGGTGGAGGTGGAAGATGAACCGCAGGCCCTTGATTTTGTATCCAACGGCTGCAAAATCAACTGACCAGAGATGAAAAAGTCAGTCGACCGACGTGTAGCCTCACCTTGCTAGTGCATTCAGTTTCGACAGCAAAATTCAGTTTCGACAGTTAAGTTCAGTTTTGACAGTTAAGTTCAGAGATGAGCGGCTGATGTATTTTACATCTAGCACTTTGTGGTTATGTATTTTACATCATATATTGGAGATGCTATTATAATTCCACTCAGGTTAACGTTGTTCGTTGTCTCTCTTGTCCTGCTTCAGCCTTGGCGTCGTACAACTCACCGGAGCTGCTCCAACGACGAAACCCTCCATCACAGCGGAGCAGTACCTCGGGCTCCACATCCAGACGCCTAAGATCTTCTTCCCCTCCTCCGACAGCAAAGTCAGCGGAGCATCCTCACCGGCCAACCCAATCACGCTGACATCGACATGGCTTCGCCAAAGAGGTTGTACACTTGTTGCATCTCTTTTTTACTCTACATGTTATATATATTGTCCACTGAGCACACGGATTTGTTCCTTTAGTGTCTCCTTGAAAGAAAAAACGTAGGAATTTTAATTTTCACTTGTCCTCCTTTTCAAATTTCTATTCATGAAGCACAAGACTAAGAGATAGTAGCATAATAGCATTAGAACCGTACATTTTCTTGTGGTTTGACTTAATCTCACCATGCTTCTTTGCATCCTGTGATCTTCCAATTGTTGTGAATCAAACAACCAGATTGGCAGAAATCCTGTGTTTTTAAATTCTCTGTTTTGCACGTGCATTCCTATCCTATTCCTGTCTATTTCCTATCCCTGCATTGTTGGAATACTCCAATTCAAACGAGCCCTTACAGAATTACTTCTCTTACCGATAGTTGTCAAAGAAAACCTTGCGTGGTTTGTCCCGCTCCTGCTGCGCCGTCGTCCACTCCAGCTCAGCTGCTCCAACGACAGAAGGGTCCAGCACAGCAGGGATAGGCCTCCAGACTATCTTTCGCCGCCTCAGATCTTCTTCCCCGCCGCTGGCAGCCATGAAAACTGCATTACCATCATCAACCGAGCAGATGACCTCAAGGACTATACGGGTCCGCAAGAGAGGTCGCACTCTTTCGTGTCTGCTTACGTTATGCATCGCTTAATATTACATGCTACTTTATCGTCCTATTCACCGATTAGACTCTGAGTCAGCTCCAAACTAATGGTCAAACTTGAGTTTTCAAATGGTTGTGGGGTACAAATCGGGGCCGCTATCAATAGTGTCTATCTACTATCTGGTTAATCTCCGGTGTCTACTATGAGTTTCATGTTGGGTGGGAAACAAACAGTAAAGAAGCCATTATCTGTTTTTTTAACTGAAGCCATTATCTGCCTGCTATTATTGGTTTTGGGTCTATGCTCAAACTTGGCAGGGTTATATTACCCATGTCATGCATGTTGTCTTGCATTGCTTAGTTTTTACATCATATATGGATTGCCATCTGCTTACTTGCTTACTATATAAATCATATATTTGAATTATATCATGCCATCATGTTTACATAGTACATACACATCATCTATCTGAATTATGGCATGGCAACCCATTTAATAAAGACATCATATAGTTATATCATCTCATCCTGTTTAGTGTTTATAGTCATCATATTTTGAATTATGGCATTCTATCTGTGAATGTATGTGAATTATGGCATGCCAACCTATTTAATAAACACATTATATAGTTATGTCATGTCATCCTGTTTACATAGTCTCATATTTTGAACTATGTCTTTCCATCTTTTTTAGTTAGCCATCATAATGTGAAATTGTGTCATGCTATCCTGTTTAGTTAGCCATCATATATGTGAAATTGTGTCATGCTATCCTGTTTGGTTAGACAACATAAATATGAATTATTTCATGCCCTCTTTTATTCCCCACTATCCATTGCACCTGTCGATCATACAATGTCTATACTTTCAATTACTTTTCTTGTTTATCAGCCATTTGAATTGGAGAGCGTGATGGCAGTATCTAAGGGAGTAACAACACAGTCTTCAGAAAAGATAGTGCTACCAGTTGATGCAGATAGAACCACGGTTGTACTTGCCCAAGGACCAGATCCACCACACATAACCCAGACTCTCGCAGATTATACCCCTACCCAGTTGGACAGAGAACCAGCTACACCCCTTCTCACCCCAACCCCGGCAGATAGTAACCCACTTCTAGTTGACACAGCACAGTCTCCACCACAGAGCACCCAAACACGAGCAGTTAGTAAGGGAACTGCAGTGCCCAAAGCACGAGGACCACCACTCCGAATCCCAACTCAACGCTTACAGGAGAAGAAGATTTGTTCTTAGGTCAGGTTCTGTAGCTATGGTTCATACTCCTTTGCTCTTGCATTACTGTATTTACTCATACCAACTATTTTCAAATTTGAAGGATGGAACTGAAACCCCAATGGCGCAACAGGTATGTTTTAAACCTGTTTCTTTAACTGGTTTGCTGTTGTAACCTGCTCTATGTTGATTTCAGTTTCAATTGAATAAACAGTTATGTTCTCATGTCATGCACATTACAAGTGTTGTTATTGCTCTATAGTTACCCACACTTATATTCTGTCTATTTTGCTTTGTCTTGAACAAATATTATTTGAACTGTGTCTCTATCTTGATTTGGCAACAAAAACTAGAATGATATAGACCATAACGTGACCATGGTACATAGATATATGTTTCTTTCATGCTGTTATCCTGTCCACTTTACTACTGAACTCATTTACCAAAATGAGTTTCATATACAACATGGTAAACATGTGATGTGTCTGCTTGTTTCTCTTTTAGAATGCGGACAAAATATTGGAAAACAGTACCGCGTTATCCAATGGTAAAGGAAGTAATGCAGATAAGGTTCAAGATAGTGAGACATCCCTGTTGGTCTCCAAGAAAGCTGATAAAAACTATCTTGACGACAGTGAGGGAACCCAAAAGTCCTGTCTTGATGTAGTGTTCGAGTTACTGGCCACTACTGCTGGCACGAGCTCTTCGAACTCGCTGCCTGAATCAGTTCGTCTTCTTGAGTCTCAACTTCAGGTTGAAAGACATCGATTAGATGTGCTGCGACAGGAAGCTGAAGGACTGAGGAAGTCCCTGCAGAATTCAGATGCATATTTTCTGGTGCAATAGCAAGCGCTGGAGGATTTAAGCGCCAAACAAGTGAAAGTTAATAAGCTTGCTAAGCATCTTGCCAGCATTATGGGTACCCAGGATATTGTTTCTTGAGATCTTCTGAAGTGGTTTCAGTTCTGGATTTGTTTTGCTGCGGCGTTTATTTGCGCTGTTCGCCAACTTTGACAACCAGTGTATATGATATGCTGCTTTGTTCCCTATATTTGCACTGGTGGCGAACTTTGATGCCCAGTGGATGTAATATGTGTAATAGCCGTGATAGCCTAGCGTTAGTTGCTTGCCTATTTATTTCCTTGTTGTCTTGTTTATTTGTTTGCTTGTAGTCATTGGAGTTCTTTTTCCGGGGTTAGCTAGTGGCTGCAATAACGTACTTTTAAAACTAGGCCACAATAACCATGGGCTAATATTTACTGTAGTGACACTGGGCCTCCTACTGGCCGTAGAAACAGTGGGCCTTCTACGGGACGTAGAAACAATGGGCCTTCTACGGGCCGTAGAAACAATGGGCCTTCTGCGGGCCGTATCATCAATGGGCCTTATACGGGCCGTATGATCGATTGGCCAAACATGGGCCAAACAGACCGCATTATGGCCGTAAACGGGCTAGAGTTGGAATCGTCCGTTCATGGGCCGACCATAACGGGCCATTGTTAATAGGCCATATTTGGTGATGCTATCACCACGGGCCGTTAATGGGTTTAAAGTAATACACTGTTCATTACGGGCCAGTTTCAACACGGGCCGCTAATGGGACAAGAGTAACAAAGGGCCTCATATGGGCCGAAAGACGTCATGGGCTATACATGGGCCAGAAGTGAAAACAGGCTGGAATCATATTGGATGGCCCAGATGACGCTACTGGGCCTAATTCGGATAGGGCGTAACGGGCCTTATGTTAGCGGGCTGTAAATGGGCTATATGCGAATAGGCCGTTAACAGGCTTTACATGGGCCGGCCCGCCAGCTTTAGACCAAGTCAAATGGGCCGGCCTTTTCACAGGAATGGGCCACCGTTGGGCCGTGCCATGTGTCGACGTATCATAGGCGCCTTCTGTCCAGTGAGTGGATGACATCTGTCCCAACGATGAGCCGACACGTGTTTCCTCTAGCCAATGATGATTTTACATGTGGAAAATCCCCATTGGTCGGGGCTGTTAACGGGTTATCGGATCCAAAACCCGACCCGATAGCTTAACGGTGTTCCGCTACGATGGATGCCACGTGTCGGTCACTCTTGACGAAAGCACTTCTGTGACGCGCAATTTATCGTCATGGAAGTGGACACTTCCGTGATGATAATTTTGGTAATGTCATGGAACACTTCTACGACAGCACAGGTATGACTATCTTGATTCTGTCATAAATTTGTCATGGATGTACATGCATGACAAAAAACGCGACCTACTGTGACAAACACGTATCATCACGGAAGTGTATTTTTTTTGTAGTGGGGCGGCTGTTTGGCCGGTGGTGGCTGGCGGCTCAGGGGGTGGAGGTCGAAGATGAACTACAGGCCCTTGATTTCGTATCCAACGGCTGCAAAATCGACTGACCAAAGATGAAAAAGTCAGTCGACTGACGTGTAGCCTCACCTCTAGTGCGTTCAGTTTTGACAGTAAAATTCCGTTTCGACAGCAAAATTCAGTTTTGACAGTTAAGTTCAGTTTCGACAGTTAAATTCAGTTTCGACAGTTAAGTTCAGAGATGAGCGGCTGATCTATACATCTAGCACTTTGTGGTTATGTATTTTACGTCATCTATTGGAGATGCTATTAGAATTCCACAAAGGTTAACATTGTCTCTCTTATCCTGCTTCAGCCTCGGCGTCGTACAACTCACCGGAGCTGCTCCAACGACGAAACCCTCCATCACAGTGGAGCAGTACCTCGGGCTCCATCTCCAGACGCCTAAGATCTTCTTCCCCTCCTCCGATAGCCAAGTCAGCTGGAGGATCCTCACCGGCCAACTCAATCACGCTGGGATCGACATGGCTTCGCCAAAGAGGTTGTACACTTCTTGTGGGTTGACTTAATCTCACCATGCTTCTTTGCATCCTGTGATCTTCCAATTCTTGTGAACCAAAGACCCAGATTGGCAGAAATCCTGTGTTTTCAAATTTTCTGTTTTGCACGTGCATTCCTATCCTATTCCTGTCTATTACCTATCCATGCATTGTTAGAATCCTCAAATTCAAACAAGCCCTTACACAATTACTTCTGTTATAGATATCTATCAAACAAAACCTTGTGTGGTTTGTCCTGCTCCTGCGGTGCTGTGTTCCACCCCAGCTCAGCTGGTCCAACGACGGAAGGGTTCGCCACAGCAGGGATCCGCTCTCCAGACTGTCTTTCACCGCCTCAGATCTTCTTCCCCGCCGCCGACAGCCACGACAACTTCATTACCATCATCAACTGAGTAGATGACCTTGAGGACTACATGGGTCCGCAAGAGAGGTCGCACTCTTCCGTGTCTGCTTACGTTATGCATTGCTTAATATGATGGCATGCTACTTTATCATCGTTTCACCTATTAGACTCCGACTCAGGTCCAAACTTATGCTGAAACTTGAGTTTTTACATGGTTATGGGGTACATATTGGGGCAGCAATCAGTACTATCTGTCTACTATCTGGTTAATCTCGGGTGTCTACTATGAGTTTCATGTTGGGTGCAAACAAACATTAAAGGAGCCATTATCTGTATTTTTTAACTAAAGCTATTATCTTCCTGCTATCATTTGTTTTGGGTCTATCCACAGTTTGCTACCATCACTCTGGATTTGTGCATGCACTCCTTACATAATCTCACTATGTTTTATTCCTATGCATGTTAGTTATTGTACACAATGGAACTGAACATGTAGAGCAAAAGAGACGAGCCTTGCGTGGCAATAAAATTTCATGCAGACGTCGCTCCATGGTGGGCGCAAAGGCAGCCCCCCTCCACCCATTTGGGATCGTAATCAAGAGGAAGATAACTGTTCTGAGGGGGATTCGGAAGCAGAAGTCCACTCCTATTTACCCCATGAGGTCTTCGCTCTAACTTGGCATGTTGATGTTGGTAAAATAATGCATATGGTGCCTTGCATTGCTTCCTGTATACATCAAAGATGTCATCTGCTTAGTTTAGACATGCTTTGTGTCAATGTCATCAGTTTAGTTTCTTTATCGTATATGTGAATCATGCAATGCCATCTTGTTTAGCCTGGCATCATATATGTGAATTTTGCAATGCCACCCTGGTTAGCCAGTCATCTTATATGTGAATTATATCATGACATCATTTTTTTATTACGCGTTAAATTTGTCAACAATTTTAGTACATTCAATTACTCTTCCTGTGCAACAGCCATTCGGCACGGTCATGGAAAAATCTGGAGTGGAAACAAGGTCTTCAGAGCAGACAATGCTATCTGACGAAGCACATGTCTTGCTGGTTACACATAGCTCCTTAGAGGAGGATTCAGAGACAGATGACCAGTTCTATCCCCCCTGAGGTGCATGCTCTAACTTGGCATGGTTATGTTGCTCATATCGTGCGTATGGTATCTTGCATTGCTATGTCATTTGCTTAGTTTAGACATGCTTTGTGTGAATGCCACCTGTTTAGTGTCTAATTACCATATATGTGAATTATCCAATGCCATCTTGTTGCAAGACATTATATATGTGAATTATGCAATGCTATCTTGGTGCAAGGCATTATATATGTGAATTATGCAATGCCATGCTGTTTAGCCAAGCGTCATATATGTGAATTATATCATGCCGTCCTTTTTTGTATTTCTCATTGCTTTTGTCGACAATGTTTGTATATTCAACTGCTCTTCCTGTGCATCAGCCATTTGAATTGGTGATGGAGAAATCTGGAGTGAAAACAAGGTCTTCAGAGCAGACAATGCTACCTGGTGAAGCAGATATCTTGCTGGTTACAGATAGCTCTTCAGAGGAGGATTCAGAGGCAGATGACCAGTCCTATTATCCCCCTGAGGTGTATGCTCAAACTTGGCAGGGTTATATTACTCATATCATGCATATGTTGTATTGCAATGCTTAGTTTTTACATCATATACACGATATTGAATGCCATCTCCTTAGTTGACACATCATATATGCGATTGCCCTCTGCTCACTTCCTTAGTATATAAATCATATATTTGAATTATATCATGCCATGATGTTTACATAAACAGCATGTATCTGAATTATGGCATGCCAACCCATTTTCTAAAGACATAATATAGTTATATCATCTCATCCTATTCACACTTCACATAGTCATCATATTTTGAATCATGTCATTCTATCCGTGAATTATATCATGCCATCATGTTTCCATCGACGGCATGTTTGTGATTTATGGCATGCCAACCACTTTAATAGACACATCGTATAGTTATATCATGTCATCATGTTTACATAGTCATCATATTTTGAAGTATGTCACTCTATCATGTTTAGTTAGCCATCATACATGTGAAATTGTGTCATGCTATCCTAGTTAAATTATCCATCATATATATGAAATTATGTCCTGCTATTCTGTTTGGTTAGACAACATAAATGTGAATTATTTGATGCCCTGTTTTCTTCCCTACTATCCATTGCACCTGTCTATCTTACAATGTCTGTACATTCAATTACTTTTCTTGTTTATCAGCCATTTCAATTGGAGGGGGTGATGGCAGTATCTGTGGGAGTAAAAACACGGTCTTCGGAAAAGATCATGCTACCTGTCGATGGAGATAGAACCACGGTTGTACTTTCCCAAGAACCAGCCCCACCACACATAACCCAGACTCACGCAGATTATACCCCTACCCAGTTGGACAGAGAACCAGCTACACCCCTTCTAACCCCAACCCCAGCAGATAGTAACCCAGTTCCCGTTGACACGGCACCGTCTCCACCACAGAGCACCCAAACACGAGCGGTTTGTAAGGCAACTGCAGTGCCCAAAGCACGAGGACCACCACTCCGAACCCCAAGTCAACGCTTAAAGAAAAAGAAGAATTGTTCTCATGTCAGGTTCCGTAGCTATGGTTCATACTACTTTGCTCTTGCATCACTGTATTTACTCATACCAACTAATTTCAAATTTGAAGGATGCAATTAAAACTCCAACGGCGCAACAGGTATGTTTTAAACCTGTTTCTTTAACGTGTTTGCTGTTGTAACTTGCTCTATGTTGATTTCAGTTTCAATTGAATAAACAGTTATATTCTCATGCCATGCACCTTATAAGTGTTGTTATTGTTGTGTAGTTTCCCACACTTATATTCTGTCTAAGCTGCTTTGTCTTAAATAGATATGATTCGAACGGTATCTATCTTGATTTGGCAACATAAACTAGAATGATATAGACCATACAGTGCCATACTACATAGATATATGTTTGTTTCATGTTGTTATCCTGTTGACGGAGTAATTGACCACGGGTACCCCGAAGACGGCGAGACAATAATTCAAGACATTGGGGCTAGCAAAGCCCCTCGGTCCGACTGCCCGGCCTCTCCTGCCGGCTCCCCGTCCGACTGCTACGCCCGGCCGGCTACTGACTGCGCCAACCAACCGGCTGCCGACTGCGCCAGCCAGCCGGCTGCGGACGGCAGCCCGATCTGACACCGACGAGACGGCCGTACCCGAGCACTATTCACGTGTCACCCCAGCCATTATGTATAGTGTCACTTGTCCCTGGGCACTATTTATGAAGTGACCCAGGGGACAAGCATGACATGCACCATGCCCTATACATGGCTTGGCATGTAAGCTACCCAAGGTAGCTTACAACCAACGCCATGTCCCATGCCCACTACACACTATATATAGCTAGCTCTATCCATCCATCAGGAGAGGGACTGACACTAGCATGCTCACGCACACACTCATGGCCATAAGCCATACGGCCACTAGAGCATCCTTGCCGATCCAGCCATCTGCATATACAAAGTCAGATGCCTATGGCACTGACAAATGATACAGCTCTAGGAGCACTCTGTACTGAGATATCCCACATACATACAGACATGCAGGAGTAGGGGTATTATCTCTCCGGAGAGCCCCGAACCTGGGTAAACTAGCGCGTGCTACTCGCATACCCGCTCCCGGGCCTATCAGCAACAGTCTTACCCTCACAGTAAGCCCTTGTGGCATCTGTCGCCTCGCACCTCCCCCGTGAGAATACCACGACAGTTGGCGCCCACCATGGTGTGGTACTACTACTATGCTACCACGCTGCTGCTGGTTTCGCAGTCCGGGCGGGACCTTTTTGTCATCATCACCGCGGCGTCGCCGTCGTCTCTCCGCCGGTAGCGCTCGGGGGCCCTACATCAACACACCTCCGAGGCGAGCGCAGGACGGCGTGTCCTCGTCAACGGGCTCCCCCTCTCCGCCGTCATCACCCGGCACCGTCGCCGTCTCTCCGGCCGCACTCGGGGGCTCGACATCGACTCGCCTCTGGGGCGGCCATGCGGGACGGCTCGCCCTCGCCGTCGGTCTCGGCACTGTCCGCCTTGCCCTTTTTCTCCATCGCGGACTGCAGGAGGCTCTGCTCCGCCCCTACGACGTCGCGCCGCTTCGGCACCCAACGCGCCTGCATGCCCATCGCGTCGCGACCGTCCTCTCCGACCGGGCCTCAGTCCCTGTGCGAGCGCCCGGGCGGCGAGGGGTTCTCTTGAGCGTACACACACTTGTGCCAAGCTAGCTAGCTAGCTAGCCAGTTTGACCAATTGATTGACTTGCGTGCGTACTGGCTTGGCTAGCTAGCTTTGCTTGGGTGCGCGCGTCAGGCCAGCCGGTCGTGTGAGCCTTGCCGTCGCTCCGTCCGGCGGCTTTGTCGGCTGCTCCGTCCATAGCCATGCGCCCATCTCACCTTGCTGCTTGGCTCCAAGCTCCCAGCTCATTCAGCTCCAGTTCGCCATAGCCCCTGCACAAACTGTCTGTAAGATACACACTACAGCACGCACTATAGCGCCCAGACTCCTCCTCTACAGGACGGTTCCACCCGCATCCCGCGTCGCGTTCGCGTCGTCCCGTGCCGGCCTCCAGGTGGCCGCGCCGCCTCGCCTACCCGCGTTGACTTCCTGTTGGGCTTGCTGCCTCCCTCGCGCCTCCATCCATCTCCTCCCAAGCAGCGCCGGGTCCTCCCGTGCAGTGTCGGGTCCGGCTGCTCCTACGCGCCTGCGACTCCGCCCTGACCGGCCCGGGTGACCCAGCTGTGCTGCTCCACCTTCTCCCGCGTCCGCCTCGTCCCGACGCACCTCTGCCCATGCCAGCTGGCCATCCGCCTGCGCCTGGGGGCCCATCGTCCGGCTCCCGCGCATCCGACCGCGTCGGCCGCGGGCTCCTCCAGACGCGCCCGCCCCGGCCCTCGTCGCTGCACCGTC